>NW_010103219.1:0-5558 GCF_000699245.1 Pterocles gutturalis | reverse complement strand
ATCCAGGACCCCGCTGAGGGGGAGGTGGGTCACCCGCTGGAAGTCCCTGGGCAAAGGAAAGGAGATGTCAGCACCCACACCCCCACACACCGGGGTCTCGGTTGTGTCCGTGCTGGGTGTTTGACCTGAGCCAGGGCTCTCCCCCAGTGCACCCCACCGTCAGGAATGCACCCAGGTGACAAAGCAAGAAGAATTTGCCTCTGCAACCCCATCCAACCAGTGAGCAACCTCCCAGCAGGGCAAAAGCAGACAGGGCAGCCTAAAAACATCCCTTTCCCAGTTTTTAACCCCAGCTGTTTGACTTTGCACTTGACTTTGCCCAGGGTGAGGTCAGGGATGCTCCCAGAGCACAGATCTCCAGAGGAGGAGCTGCCAGCTTGGCCCCCACCATCTCCCAGCCATCCCCAACCTCGGCCTCATCACAGATATTATCGGAAGGGGAGCACCGGGCCATAAAAGGCAAATAAAGCAGCTCCGCGCAGAGCCGGGCTGCCAGCAGCTGGCATCCAGCTGCGGGAGCTGGGTACAGCCCAGCGTGCCCAAAATGGACCAGTTGTGCTTTATCAGCAGATCGTGCGAGACAGAGCCCCCGGCTGCAAAAAGACCCCCCAGCTGTGAAAGACCCCCCCAAGTACCAGCAGCTCCCATGCAGCCGGAGTTGCTGCATTTCTGCTGTGGTTTCAAAGCAAAGGCTCGTACCTCACCGCCTCCGAGAACTCGGCGGGGCTGTGTGTGCCGGGCACCGGCATGCCGAAGTAGCCGTATTTCTCCAGGAAGAGCTGCAAGAAGAGACATGGGAGAGGCACAGCTCAGAGCACGGGCAGGCGTTGGCTTGGGAGTGGGGGGAAAAAGGAGGAGATGCGATGGGAAGCGGCGCAGTGAACCCAGGGCTGGGCAGAAATGCCCGGTTATTTTTTTTCCTGAGCCTCCGCGCCCCAAGCAGCCGCAGCTCCTGTGGGTGTCAAGCCCCTCTGGTCTACATGTTTGTATTGGAAACTTGGGGAAACCTCGCCTAAGCCCAGCATTTTTGATGGTTTTTGGCCATGACACAATGGAGGGGTAGGAGGAAACGTTGCGATCAAGAGATCAAAAACCCCCGCTGCCGTGTCATCCGCAGCCAGAGGC
The DNA here is from genome assembly GCF_000699245.1 of Pterocles gutturalis. Classification (NCBI taxonomy): domain Eukaryota; kingdom Metazoa; phylum Chordata; class Aves; order Pterocliformes; family Pteroclidae; genus Pterocles; species Pterocles gutturalis. Next base: position 4,433 of record NW_010103219.1, on the reverse strand, counting down.
CAGCAAACCCTCTCTAACCACCACAGATGGATCAAGGTGATGATTCCAATAAAGGCTGAAGTGCTGTGGGCACGAGCAGGGAGGGGTGAGATGGGGTCAGGCTCCAGCCTCCCCCCATCCCCACGCAGGATGTGCTGCTGGAAAGCGGAGACGCGCCGGGGGCAATCCGCTCTGCCAAACCATTCTTCTTCTTATCGGCCATTTACATGGACGGAGATTGTCGCTCTGAACTTGCTCCAACACATAAATTGCATGTTCAAGAAAATAAACGGCTTCCCTCTGCCCAGCCCGCGCCCCCAGCTTTCGGAGAAGTTAATAGCCAGGGTCGCAGGAATTCTCCACACCCGCCTTCCCCGCCGCCGGGGATGTCTGCAGGAGACAAACAAGCCACCCAGCATCCTGTTACTGCAATAGAATCGGAGTTAAAATAATAAAGGAATAAAAAGTGAAAGCGGCTGCTTCATTTCCCGCATCCCAAAGGAGAGGTGGGCTGTGCACCAGCAATGCCCCAGACTGTCCCCTGAAAAAACTGTCAGCCTCTTCCCTCCCTGCTCATCTCAGGGCAGGGAGAAGAAGGGGGTTGGTGTTATCCTGCTGCACATGATGCTGCTCCTGACCGACCACCTCCGGTAGGAGAATTAATTCCCCTCCCACCCCGTGCCCCCATGGAGGTGGCAGCATCCCCTCCTGGGAGGTGGCAGCACCCCTTCCCGGGAGCAGGCAGCATCCCTTCCTGGGAGCGGGCAGCATCCCTTCCTGGGTGCAGGCAGCATCCCTTCCTGGGAGCAGGCAGCATCCCTTCCTGGGAGCAGGCAGCACCCATCTGGCGCCACTTTGCCGGTGGCCTGGCAGAGAGCAGGAGCGGTTTCTGGATATGACATCCCCAGGGTGTGCCAGGGCCTCTCCCTCTCCTCCTCCTGCCCAAACCCTCCACTTGCTGTTACAAGTCATCTTCACGCCATCCCCAAACACCTCACCCTCTGTGCCCACCGCCTCCCCACGGGCAGCTTCCCCGTGCTCTCTGCCTGTTGCTCACCCTTCGCGAGCCCTCCCGACCCCTTTCCCAGACCTCATCTCCTCCACCGTGGAGCTGATCTCCTTCTTTACACCCCTTCTCCCTGGAGGATCCCCCTCCGGCTGCAGCACGGCAAGAACCAGCATGGCAAGAACCGGCACAGCTTCCTGCCAGGACATGCTCTTCACCCAGCCCCAGCCAAAAAATTTGGCTCCATTTCCCACCGAACACCTTTACCAGCTGCCTGGTAGCGGCATCTTGCAGCAGCATCAGGCTGCGGCAGTAAAAGCCCGAGTGTGGCCGGAGTCACCCAGACACAGCACACCCGGTCCCAGGGAGCGGGGATAAATCAGGATAAATCGGGGCTGAGGAAGAGCAGCGCCGGCAGGCGAGAGCCTCGGCTTGTCTGCGGGGCAGAGCTGCAGCACCCCTGTCCGGGGATGGACCCTACAGCCGGGACATGCCACCCCCAGCCCCGTGGGGATGACTCCCCTCTTTCCGTGGGTACCAGGAGGTGATGCAGAGCAGTGAGCCGGGATGTTCAGGCAGGGCAGGAGGGTACAGGATCGGGGGGAGGCTCGCGGGGCGGCAGGAGGTTTGGCAGCCCTGAGAGCAGTCTGGAGAGGAGAAGGTACCTGCCCCTCTTTCTGACTTGTGTTTTTATAATGTTCTCCTTGAGAATGAGAAAATCAGCAGCTACATATAAGGATGTGGGGTGAGGATCCCCAGCGCCACATCACCGCAGATAAATGCGAGATACGACGCGCCCAGACAGAACGTCCCGGCTTGCAAGCCCTGGCACAGTCTAACCCTCCTCTACCACAATTCTGCCTTCACTCAGCATCTAAAACACAGCAACTTGAAGCTGTTTCTTCTCACGTAACCTAACACAATCCCCTTCTTAAAGCATGAAAATGTTTTTTTCCCCACCACGATCTCACGAGGGCCTGAAACCCCATCTGGAGAAGTCACGGTGCATGGCAAAAAAGCAACCACTGTCGCAGCAGCTGCTCTCAAACAGCACCAAAACGTACACAGGGCACGGGCTTCATCATCCCTGCCCAGATCTCCTTCAGCTTTGAAAATCCAACTGAAGCAGCATTTTCTCCATAGTTTCTGACTACGAGGTTCTCGCTCCCAGGCTTCAAAACCACCAGGAGAAATTTTAACACATTTTTCTAGAGATTATGAGCTCCAGGTGATGCCAGACCTGGAAACACAGCTCCAGGAGAGGGACGTGCTGACCCTCCGCTGTGCAAATATTGATCAGCCAGCAGAGCACCCAAAGTCCCCTGGACCAGAGACTTTTCAGGGCGAGAGAGGAACCCAAGTGCCACTGTGTCCTGTGCCCGAACCAGCGCCCAATGTCCCCTCCAGCGTTGCCCGCGCCCTGCCAACCCCCCGAGCCCAGCCAGGCTCTGGCAGGGCTGGGGGAACCTGGCACCAGCCCCTTCGACCCCTCCGGCGGCTGCAATGCAGAGCCTGGCCCCGCTGGGAGCCCCCCCCTCCTGCCCCAGACTGGGAAATGCTCTGTTCCATACAATGGGAAAAGAAAAACAGCAGGAAACCAAGAGCCGAGCATTAACATGAAATATGCCCGGCTCCCCCCACCTCCCCGATAGGGAGGGAGAAAAGGAAAGGTCTGGCTGCCCGGGAGCCTGCACTGGGGCTGAAAAACCTTTGGGGCCACAGCAGGGCCAGCGGGAGGATGGTTTGGGGGAGGCAGAAGGGCCCTTCCCATCTCAGGGCTCTGATGGGGAGCTGGGGACAACCTGGGGAATCATCTCTGTCGAGAGCTAAAGCCAAGGAAACACCTTGTCACTGTCAGAGAAGCCTCGCGCTGGGCTCCCGCGGACCGTGGTCCCTTCTGCTCTGCTCAGACACAGCCCCCATCCCTCCCCTGCATCCCCCAGGAAGCGATCCCAGCTGCCAAAGGGTGGGCAGGAGAGGATGCTGCCTGCAAGCTGCTCCTCCAAGGTCTTTGGATTTTAAGCAGGAGACAACAGCAGCCCAGTGAGCCAGCCCGGGGGGTCCTGAGCCCCGGCACCCAGCAGCCCCAGGCTCCATCCTGCATCATTGCACCACCAGGATGGACACGAGAAAAGCTGCAGCTCCCACTGCCCAGCCCCAGTTTCCCCCTGCAGCGCACACACTGAGCTGACCCCCGGGATGAGCACACTTTGGCACGGCCGCAGGAGTGGCAGCTCCTCCTGCCCATGAGGTCGCTGCCGGCCGGAGCACTGCCTTCAGAAGGTGTCAAGACATTTTAAAATATTCATTTCTTCCCACTCTCCCAAAGCCACATGCCTGCCTGCAGCCGCGAACCCTTAGGCAGAGCCCTTGTGTCTCTTTTGTTTAAGTGTGTGTATAAGTATCTGTATAAATATTATATATCCAGACACACAAGAAGGGAGATTAGCAAGTGCAGAGCTTGTTTTTGAAAAATTGGCGAAACCTCAGCTAATTCTGTCCGTTAATGAGAGGCTGATTAAACCCCCAGCCCCATCCCATCGCTGTGATGCTCCCCGCTGTGCCCAGCCCCATCCTGGAGGAACCTCCTCTCCCACCCACCCTCCTGAAAAATCTACTGTAGCACCAAATTATCTCCTTGCTGCCGAAGACGTGGAGCTGGGGAAATAACGTGCTTCCCCAGCGTCTTTTAAACTCCTTGAGTTTTCATCCATGATCTCCCAGAGCGGAGAAGCAGCCAGGGCTGCAGCAGGTCTAACCCAAACTGGTTCCAGTAACCCAGCTCCTGGGGATGCTGGAGCAGAGCCAGCGCCCTGCCTCCCCATCTGCCCGACAGGAGGGATGCGACAGGACAGGACCAAGAAATATCATCGCATCACGTGGAAGGAAACAAACCTGGGCACCTCTGGCATGGGCACACCCAGGGGACATGCACACCTATGGCACATGCAGACACCTATAGCACAGGCACACCCAGGGCACGTGCAGACGCCTACGGCACGGGCATATGCACACACCTGTGGCACAGGCCAGCCTATAGCACACACCTATAGCATGGGCACACACGGTGCACGCACACACTTGTGGCACACACACACATCCAGGGCACATGCACACACCTATAGCACATGCACACCTATGGCACAGGCGCACCTATAGCACACACACACACCCTATAGCACACACACCCCCCCTATAGCACACACCCTATAGCACACCCTATAGCACACACACACCCTATAGCACACCCTATAGCATGCACACCCCCTATAGCACACACACCCTATAGCGCGCACACACCCTATAGCGCACACACCCTATAGCACACGCACACCCTATAGCACACCCTATAGCGCACACACACCCTATAGCACACACACCCTATAGCGCACACACCCTATAGCACACGCACACCCTATAGCACACCCTATAGCGCACACACCCTATA
>NW_010103218.1:0-12441 GCF_000699245.1 Pterocles gutturalis | reverse complement strand
AGAGAAGAGAAGAGAAGAGAAGAATATTTAGTTTCAACTCGAAGGGATCTACATCAATCATCTAGTCCAACCGCCTGATCACTTCAAGGCTGACCAAAAAATTAAGTATATTATGTAGGGCATTGTCCAAATATCTCTTTTTAGGGCACTGACAAACACATGGCAGTGACCACCTCTCTAGGAAGCCTGTTCCAGTGTTTGACCACCCTCTCGGTAAATAAATGCTTCTTAATATCAAGTCTGAACCTCCCCTGATGCTTCTCTAAACCATTCCCACACATCCTGTCACTGAGAGGATGGAAGGAAGGGAAGAAGAGATTAGCACCTCCCTCTTCAGCTCCCATCCTCGAGAAGCTGCAGGGAGCAGTGAGGTCACCTCTCCATATCCTTTTCTCCAAACTAGACAAATGCAGAGTCCTCAGCCACTTTTCACCGGATATTCCTTCCAGCCCTTCCACAATGTTTGTGCCCTCCTCTGGACACGTTCAAGCACCTTAACATCCTTCTTAAATTGTGGTGCCCAGAACTGCACACAGTACTCCGGGTGAGGCCTCACCAATGCTGAATAGAGCAGGATAATCACCTCCTTTGACTGACTGGTTGTGCTGTGTTTGATGCACCTCAAGGTGAGGTTTGCCCCCCTAGCTGCCAGGGCACACTGCTGACTCACGTTGAGCTGCTGTCAGCCAGCAACCCCAGGTCCCTTCCTGCAGGGCTGCTCTCCAGTCACTCCTCTCCCAGTTTGTATTTGTGCCTGGCATTGCTCTGGCCCAGATGCAGAATCTGGTATTTGTTCTTGTTACATTTCATGCCATTGACGATTGCCCAGTGCTCCATCCTCTCTAGATCCCTCTGCAAGGCCTCTTGTCCCTTGAGAAAGTTAACAGCACCTCCCAGTTTGTTATTGTCAGCAAATTTATCAAGGGTGCATTCAGCTCCCACATCCAGACCATTGTTAAACTTGTTGAACAGAATTGGTCTTAGAACTAAGCCCTGAATATCTACTGGGGACCTGAGAAAGAATAAAAACCACTAACATTTAGCCATATAGCATATAAGCTGAAAACATATTAAACAAAAAGAGACTTAACCGAAGTGTAGACTGTTTTGCTAGAAAGAAAGCACAAGAAGGTGGAAGAAAGGGTTAGGGAAACTCCAGAGTACCAACTTCAGCAGAAGGAGACAGCAAGCCCACTCTGTGGCAGTATCTTTCAGCTTCCGCTCACTCCATTGACCCTCACCATAGGAGAGAAGAACATGAGAGTCCATGGACAAAAGGGAATGTATCACATATAATACAAGAGGAGCTCAGAAAAGCATTTGATACAGAGCCTGAGGAAATGTGGCTTCAAATAATAAGTCGGAGTCATCTGGATATGAACCAATCTTCTCTGAACTGAAAATTGCCCGAAGGGCAAGGCAGAAGAATACAAGAGGAATACAAGTGGCTCTGCTGCCTGGCCCATGAAAGTAGTACATTATTGAAAGTCTCTTATGCTATTAAATTAGGAATTACCATTAAAGAAGATAAATAATGCCAATGAAAGGAGGAGAGGTAGAAGATGTCAAACATTGAAGAAGACCACACAGAGTTGTATTCTGAAGGGCATCTACTCCAAGAGCAGTGATCAAAATTTATAGTCTCTACTGAAAGATGCAGATGGTCTAAAAAAAACCCCATGCAAAACGGTTATCTCTACTATATTCAAGGATAGTGTATTGGTGGACACGGAAAGTAAAAACAACAGATTAGGAAACAGCAGGCAGCCACCACCTCACATAGTACATTCTGTTTGATTAAAGCTCATAAAATTTGACTGAATGAGTTTGTTTAAAGAAAATAACAATAGAGTATACTCCTCCTCCCCAGAAACAGCAAATCAGAATATAGTGTGCTCAGTCAGTCCTGTGAGATACGGTTCCAAGTCAAAGGAACACTTGCAGAATTTTGCAATAATCTATAAAGAGTCAGTGTTAATACTGGTATTTGCATATTGAAGCTAAATTATTTTATTAACTTCCATTTGAGCCTACTCAATTCATAAAATTGTCACAAAGTTGTGATTTTACACTGTTTTAACTAAACCAATGGAAAATTGACAGCAACTATGTTTGATGTTTTGTATTAGTTTTTCTTCTTCAAAAAGTTTAGAAGCACAAGTGAAACAAATTCAGCTAACTGAAAGGAATTTAAACTATGAGCAAACTCATTTGTTTCTGTTGCCTAAACTAGTTTTGTCCCATCTTTTTCAGCCGGACCGTTTCAATGTGAATTTGTTTTCAAAGAAACAGAATCATGCCTGCATTGTAAGAAATTATTGTAGTAGTTAAAACTCTGCCACACTAAAATTGATGTTTGTCAAATGCTACTCAAAAATTATTTTTTTAGTGAAAAATTCCCTACTCTTTCCTGATCAGATATCAGCTGATGCCATTCTCATTTTCTTTATTTAACCTACTGAACATGTAACTAATATTAAGATTAGACCAGCGTTCTCAAGCACTCTCATGGGAAATTGATGTTTTTAGAAACTTGTTTGTGGTTTGGAAGAGCAAAACTAAGTGCATTTCTCCTGTAATAATTCTGTTCATTTAGGCAAAATTCTTTCCTATAACTCTGGTTAACTGTTCTTTAAGTGCCACCCCACACTGAAATTAAAAATATAATTTCATGTCACTTCCAAGGTGGTATTATAAATTTTTTTCCCAGAGAGTTGAATTGGTTGAAAACTTACCTCACTGCGGCTCAGGTGAATGCCAATGCATAGAAGAGGGGTCAGGAACACAGTCTGGTGAAGAAAAATGTCTCTTGGGAACTACAAACCATTTTATCATTTTAGCTGTAACATCAAGGCAATGCTACATGTACTCTTGAGTCCTTTTGAAGGACAAGACTCACATAAGCATGAGTGCCTCCTGGCTTTGACTCATGGATGTTAGTGTGAAGAAAGCACTGGACACCACTGGTGAATTTGGTCTTAGGGCTAATATTGAGACTGCTCCCACAGGACAGCATAGGTAATGCAGAAGTGCTGCCTATGTTACAACTACGCGCCACCATCAGGGTTCTCAGGAAGATTTATTTTTGGTTTTGTCTGTTTTAATCATACTTCTTCAATAAACGTTATTCATAAATTGTTTTGATGAGTAATCTATGTGTTCCTTGAAATAATCCATATTTAGATACTTATTTCAGCTGTTTCATCACCCATTTCTATTAGACAGTGACAATACCTTTTTCTGAATAATAACAGCAAGCCACACAAAGAAAACCACTGAAATTTGCATACAGTATTAATGTTATAATTTCTTGTATCTTTTTCCAATTCAATAACTCAATTCAGTTCAATTCAGAGTTCAAAAGTTTTTTAATATGTTACTAGGTTGTGGAAGTTGATTGTCCATGTGTGATCTGAGCCCTATAGACCCTCTATTACTTATTTACCTAATGCTCATATTCTACAGTGTCCGGATCTGGACTTGGTGATGCCAGTAGCTGGTGAACCCACAACTCACTGTTTGTTCTTACACATTCTTGGTCTTAAATATGTGCATCTTCATCTTAATATGTTCATGTGGGTTAATCCTGTTACAGGTAAGTACCACAAAGTCATTTGCTTACTTTCTTCCTCCAGTGGAACGGAGGAAGAGGAAAAGAAGAACAAAAACAGGAAAACTTGGCAGTCAAGACAAAAAAAAAAAAAAAAAAAAAAAAAAACCAACCAAACTACTATTCAATAAACGAATGGTAAGTGGAAGAAGAAGGAATAAAACAAAATAAAGCAAGTGATCCAAAGACAATCACTCACCATCTCCCTTGGGCAGACTGATTCCCAGCCAGTTCCTGAACAAAAGATGTCTAACACCCTAAAGTCCTCTCTTTTCCCTTTTAACGCTGAGCATGATGTTGTATGGTATAGAATATCTCTTTGGTTACTTGGGGTCATCTGCATAGTCGTGGCCCCTCCCTGTACACTGTGCACCCTCTCCCCTACCCATCTATTCACCAGGGGGCAGAGTGAGAAACCGAGAAGTCCTCGATGTTGTTCAAACACTGTTCAGCAAAAACAGGATATTAGTATATTATTAGTACTGTTTCAGTCAAAAATCTTAATCACAACACCATACGAGCTGCTATGAAGAAAATTAACTTTATCCTAACCAGGTCCAGTACATATACCTAAACACACCCAACATTAGAAGATGGGTAACGTCACCTCACTTGCTGAAGGGAATAATACATGTGATATCTTAATATAAAAAAAAAAAAATACATTAGCTGTAATGTATTAGTTGCATGTAACAGTTGTAAATTCTCTTTATTCATAGACTCATAGAATGGTTTGGGTTAGAAGAGACCTTAGATCAGGTTGCTAAAAACCTCATCCAGCTTGGCCTTGAACACCTCCAGGGTTGGGGCATCCCCAACAGCTCTGAGCAACCTGTTCCAGTGCCTCACCACCCTCACAGGAAAAAACTGTTCATAGTATCTAGTCTAAATCTAAAACCATTGCCCCTTGTCCTATCACCACACTGCCTGATAAAGAGTGCCTCCCCATCCCTCCTGTAGACCCCCTTTAATTACTGGAAGGCTGCTGGAAGGTCTCCCCGGAGCCTTCTCTTCTCTAGGCTGAACAACCCCAACTGTCTCAGCCTGTCCTCATATAGGAGGTGCTCCAGCCCTCTACGATCTTCATGGCTCTCCTCTGGACTTGCTCCAACAGGTCCACGTCTTTTTTATGTTTGGGGCCCCAGAGCTGAACACAGTACTCTGGGTGGGGTCTGACAAGAACAGAGTAGAGAGACAGAACCGCCTCCCTCAACCAGCGGATCAGGTTTCTTATAATGCAGCTCAGGATACTGTTGTCTTTCTGAGCTGCTAGTGCACATTACAGGGTCATGTTAAACTTCTCATCAACCAACACCCTCAAGTCCTTCTCCTCAGGGCTACTCTCAAGCCATTCTGCTCCTGACCTGTATTTGTGCTTGGGATTGCCCCAACCCATGTTCAGGACCTTGCACTTGGCCTCGTTGAACTTCATGAGGTCTGCATTTTCCCACCTCTCAAGTCTGTCCAGATCCCTCTGTATGGCATCCCTTCCCTCCAGATTGTCAACTGTGCTACACAGCTTGATGTCGTCACAAAACTGCTTAGGATACACTCAATCCCACTGTCCATGTCTTCCACAAAGTTGTTAAACAACACTGGTTCCAATACCAACCCCTGTTGAATGCCACTCATCCCTGGTCTTCACCTGGACATTGAGCCACTGACTACAACACTTTGAGTGTGACCGTCCAGCCAGTTCCTTATCCACTGAGTGGTCCATCTATCAAATGCAATTTAGAGACAAGGATGTCTGGTGAGACAGTGTCAAAGGCTTCACACAAGTTCAGGTAGATGTTCTCTGTTGCTCTTCCCTTATCCACCAATGTTGTAACCCCATTGCAGGAGGCCACCAAATCTGTCAGGCACAATTTGCCCTTAGTGAAGCCATTTTGGCTGTCACCAATCGTCTCCTTAATCTCCATGTACTTTAGCATATTTTCCAGGAGGATCTGCTCCATGTTATTGGTGGACACAGAGGTGAGATTGACTGGCCTGTTGTTTCCTGAGTCTTCTTTTTTTTTCCCTTTTTAAAAATCAGGGGTTTGTTTTGCCTTTTACAGTCAGTGGGAACTTCATTGGACTGCCACAACTTCTCAAATATGATGGATAGTGGCTTGGTAACTTCATCCCCCATTTCCCTCAGGACCCACAGACGTACCTCATCAGGACCATGGACTTGTGCACATTCAGGTTCCTTAGCTGGTATAGAAATTACTTTGTGAATTATTACTATTAAGTTCTTATTTTTCCTCTTCATTGCAGTAAATGCCTTTTTTTAAGGGTAGGATCAGGTCATAAGTCCATCTGATTACAAAACAGAGTTGAAGTAAATGCTTTGTTGCTATGACTTATGCACAGGAAAGGACAGTCATAGTGCAGCTCAGGTTCCTTCAAGCAATACCTTCTAGTGCTTCTCATTGATGTGAAAGTATATCTTTTGCAAATTTTCTTAAGAGGGTGTTTCAGAATAACGTTCTTGTGATAAAACTGGAAATGTATTTTCAGCACATATTGTCCTTTTCCAACATTGTAAGTTAAACCCAGAATTAAATTTCAGTCTTCCATTTTACACCAGATTTATGACTAAGCAATATTCTACAATACTTCTTTTGAGTGCAGGTCCAAAAGTAGGTTTCACTTTTAAGTCCAGGCTGAAGAAAATCAGTGCAAACACTGCCTGTCGTATTTGTCTCCATGAGCTTGCTACTCCTAGCCCATAAAACTGCAGTGCACACTGAGTAAATCCTTGCTGCTTTTCTTAAAGTGTATCCTGGGTTAAGCAGAGACAGAGTTAACTTTCTTCATAATAACTAGCAAGAGGCTGTGTTTTGGATTTGTGCTCGGAAGAAAGCTGATAAAAAGCGGTTTTGTGCTGCTGCCAAGGTCTGCAGACCAGGGAGGGAGCATAGCCCCGGTTACTAGCCCAGGATTTGATCTTAGCTAAGATTGAGACCCAGAGTGGCCAATAATCTATTCCATAACATACAAGTCATGCCCAGTATATAGGTGAGGACCCTCCAGAAGATCGTCCCTTTTGTTCCAGGTCCCTTTTGGTTTTCTGTATCTCTCTTGGCTCCGGATCATCTCACTCCAGGTGGTCGCTTTCGCAAGGCCTCCCCCCCCCACCCCAGTCAGCTCTCGGTCTGGGATGCTCGGACTGTTATCTCCGGGAACGGTGCACCAGCCCCCCCACCTGAGGGAATTGTGAGTGTGGTTTCGGGACTCTCCCTGCTCCAGGATCTTTAGCTGAGAACAGGCTGAGTCTTTATCACCGGGTGGGGGGGCAGTATCACTGTGTATCACTCATTTGTATATTTGTATATAGTATTATTTTCAATATTATTGCAGTTTAGTTATTGAATTGTGCTTATCTGAACCCACAAGTCCTTTTTTCCCTTTACACCTTTAACTCTCTCCCCTATCCCCGGGTGGTAGGGAGAATTGTGTGAGTGGGTGTGTGGTTTTGGCCCCCAGCCAAGGGCTAACCCATCACAAAATGATAAAGCAGCTTTACAACAATCATTGCTTCTAACACCCCATCTTCATCAGCCTTTGTTTTAATTGCTTCACTAAAATATTTCAAAGTCCATCTGAGAATCTCATCTGTTCACCTTTTCATTTCCCTACTGATTTCCTGTCATGAGAGTGAATTATGTAAATGGGATGAAAAAATAATTGATTGCAAAGCTGCAAACTGGTGGGAATTTGTGGGGAACAGAGGCTGGGAATATCTGAGGGACATGAAATAATAATGACTGCAGGGATAAACAGAGACAAGGAACAAAACAGGGTCCAGTTTCCATTAGTGGGTTAATCTTCAGCATGCACTTTGCATTTATACAACTCCCATGTTTGGGAAGGAGGGACAAACTTCAGGGAACTTTAATCAAGAGCACAAAAATAAATAATTTTCTACTTAATTAAAAAAATGTAGTGTTTAATTATCCAGATTTATTTACCTTTTCGAAAAACAACTTCTAATCATTAACTGCAGTAAATACTGAAGTTATTCATAATGTCTTCAAATAGAGCTGATTTAGCTGATTTAATAAGATGACAAACAAATAAGAAGTAGTCTTAATGTGCTGGAAGAGTTCTGCTTCTGAAAGATGGTTAAGGAGTGTAAGGACTGCATTTTTACAAAACATTCAGAATTTACTATTACTATATCTATAAAGGAGTAGTAACTGGTAATCAGTCAACAGTTTGAGACAGTAACTGTTACCCAACCAGCCTGAAATGAATATTCTGAAATTCCAAACCCTGACCTAAAACTCAATTTTGATCAGAAAATCTATTACATTTTGGACCTTAAAAGTAGATAAGAAGAAGGAGAAACAAAAAAACCCAAAACTTTCATTCTAAGGTTTCAACTTTGGTTTTGATTTCATCAATTTATTCTTTAATTGTTATACAATCTGTGGGCTTAATAACCCTTACTATGGGGACTGAGGTACGCGGTTATGCTGTTTCTTGCTTGTTCTTTCACTGACCCAGCAGGTGTTGTATTACTTCTGATACTATGGCAAGAAATAAACAGACATGTTGTTTACAACCTGATGAATAAAAGTATTTTTGGGAAGCAAAGACCGTGTTTCTATCTTCTTATGTTTGTTGTATCTGTCGTATGTGTTGTATGTGATCCCTTACTGACAGGGAGACAGCTCAACTTAAATAGCTGTTACATGCATGGGGACAGGAACACAATTTCCACATGACCATTTCAACAGCTACCAGATGTGACACGTGTTAAATGTGTCCTGCATGTTCCCATCCATCCCCACATAAGCATTAAGCATAAGGACCTGTTGCTTTGCAACTTGTAGTGGTGAAGATGGCTCCAAAAGACTTTATGGATTTGAACCAGGTGGAAATTTAAGAGCAAATCTGCAGATTCTTTAAATGTTTCATGACCAAAATTTGGGTCTTGGTCATCTAACTTACAAGTTCTGGAGTTTAGGTCACATACTGTGACATATAAATGCCACTTCATTTTCATTTCGTGTGACTTAGTCCTTACTCTCAAGGCAGAGTGGAAAAGTCAAGTCTATGTTATTTGGTTTATGTTATGTTATTAAATTTTCATATTAAATGGGAGATATCCAACTGAATTAAAGCAAATAGACACATTAAATTTTCAATTCCAGGTTTGGGATTATTTTAACTGTAATTGTAATTTTATTAGTAAATTTGCTATATGATACACACTTGTCAGTGTTTTTCTCTTTAGAGCATCAGACATTTGCTGGTAAATATCTTTCCCCATCTAAAATTAGGAGCTCTAATTATGGAATCTATTTCTTTGATGAGAAAAGGTCTTAACTTTAACTGAGTATTAATTTTGATTAATTTATTCATTGATGCTGCTATCATTTATACTTCAATGCACCTGCTAAAATGGCAATAAACATTCAAACATATTTTGCTCATGTGCTTTATTTAGCTAAATAAAAAATATTTTTGTAATCAGTAATCATATTTCTTATTTATAGCATTCTTAATGAGAAATAATATGACAGTATATTTTTCAGTACTGAGACAATCTGGAAAGCTCCAAGAGATATAAATTTTCAAGTGCAGAAGAACAAATATTGTAAATATGTATCAGTTGCTGAGAGACTGCTGCCATTTTTGGGTTGTGCAAATCGTAAGTATCAAAATAGCAAAACCTTTCAAAAAAAAAATCTTTTCAAAATGGATTTTACATGAGTGAAATACATTTTTACCCTATTCTTTTACTCAATACCATTTCACTGCATGTATAATCTTGTTGTGTAGGTAGAAAGACATAGTGGCTCAGACACTCATTTGTCCAACATGTGCAACAAGATGGACATAAGTTGTGAGAAAGACTTCATTTAATTAAAAGAAATCACTCCTTGTTACTTTTTAGGGCCACATCACTATTACATACAGTGAATCCACACAGAGTTGAAAGGGGAATAAGATCTGGCCAAATACTAGCACACTTTAGCCTAATCATCTTCACAAAACTAAGCCAGGGTTCACATGCTTTGGGGGGATGTCCAAAACTTCAGCCAATCCTACTCCTGCCAACCAGTTTAGGCAGGGCTCTGCAATTGTGAGATTTTCAACTACCCAAGAGGTTCCTGACATGGAACTGAAGACTTTCTCCAAAAGCTTTAAGCAGTTCCTGATTTTGGGGAGTGGGGGAAGTCTTTAAAGTGCTTTTATTTTTCCCTGCAGTGGACAGGGAAGAGAGAAAATAAAAAGCCAAGAACAATGACTGACTGCACATTTCCCTAACTACAGTCTGTACAACTGGAAGCCAAAGAGTCATTCAGAGAGGATGAGGAGTGAGAGGCAGCACTCTATTTAAAAACAGTAGCTGGGAATCCAGATGTCCTCTCCCCACATGCTTGTGAGAGAGAGAAGCCAGGCCATCCTCAGGGTCCCAGCCTCCTTCTCTCACAGTGATACAATATGGACAAGAGTCCAGCATGGAGCTCTGAGCCTGTCTGGTCCTCAAGCAAAAAAGGAAAAGAAAGGAATGTGATGGGTTTGCCCTTGGCTGGGGGCCAAACCACACAGCCTCTCCCCAAATCCCCCCTCTGCTCCCCCTGGCCCGAGGATAAGCAAGAGAATTAAAGGGCAAAGGGAAAAAAAGGACTCGTGGGTTGAGATAAGAACAATTTAATAACAAAACTACAATAATATTGAAAATAATACATATACAAATATAAAAATGAGTGATACACAGAGATACTGCCCCCCACCCGATGACCAAGGCTCAGCCTATTCCCGGCTAACGATCCTGAAGCAGGGAGAGTCCTGAAAGTGCACTCACCAAACAGAGACAACAGTCTGAGCATCCCAGACCAAGAGCTGAATGGGGTGCGTGGGGGGGAGAAGGCCTTGGGAGAGGGACCACCTGGAGCAAGATGACACAGAGCAAAAGACAGGCTTTTGAACAAATTAAATAGGAGATAGTCCATGGGACCAGTCTGGACAGGACTGGATGTCAAAAATGTGCTCTACATCACAGCCAGGGAGAATGGCTGTGCTTGGAGCCTTTGGCAGAAGGCACCAGGGGACACCTGAGGGCACTCCCTAGGGTTTTTGGAGTCGGGGATACAGAGGATCTGAAGCTTGCTACACTCCAGCTGAAAAAGAGATATTAGCAGCATACGAAGGCGTTCAAGCTGCTTCAGAAGTGATTGGTACTGAATCGCAGCTCCTCCTGGCACCTCAGCTACCAGTGCTGGGTTGGATGTTTAAAGGGAAGGTTCCCTCTACACATCATGCAACTGATGCCACGTGGAGTAAGTGGATTGCACTAATCACACAACGAGCTTGCATAGGGAGTTCAAATCTACCAGGAGTCTTGGAAGTGATCACAAATTGGCCCGAAAGTAAAGATTTTGAAATGTCACCGGAAGAGACGGAAGTGACACGTGAAGAAGAGGCCCCATCATAAAATGAACTGCCAGATAATCAGAAGCAACATGCCCTGTTCACCAATGGGTTCTGTTGTCTTGTAGGAAAACATTGGAAGTGGAAACTGCCATGTGGAGTCCCACACGATGAGTTGCAGAAGCTGCTGAAGGGGAAGGTGAGTCGAGTCAGTTTGCAGAGATGAAAGCCATCCAGCTGGCTTTAAATATTGCTGAACAAGAAAAGTGGCCAGTGCTCTATCTCTGTAATGACTCTTGGATCGTGGCAAATGCCCTGTGGGAGTGGCTGCAGCAATGGAAGCAGAGTAACTGGCAGTGCAGAGGCAAACCCATCTGGGCTGCCTCATTGTGGCAAGACATTGCTGCCCAGGTAGAAAAACTGGTTGTAAAGGTCCATCATGTAGATGCGCATGTACCCAAGAGTCGAGCTACTGAAGAACATCAAAACAACCAGCAGGTGGATCAGGCTGCTAAGATCAGAGTGTCTCAGGTGGACTTAGACTGGCAACATAAGGGTGAAAAATTTTTAGCTCACTGGGCCCATGATGCCTCAGGTCAGCAAGGAAGAGATGCAACATACAGATGGGCTCGTGATCAAGGAGTGGACTTACCTATGGACACTATTGCACAGGTTATCCATGGATACGAAACTTGTGCTGCAATCAAGCAACATCAACAGTTAAAACCTCTCTGATATGGAGGATGTTGGTTCAAATATAAATATGCGGAGCCATGGCAGATTGATTATGTCACACTCCCACAAACTCGCCATGGTAAACACTATGTACTCACAATGGTGGAAGTAACCCTGGAAACATATGCCGTGTCCCATGCTACTGCTCAGAATACTATTCTGGGCCTTGAAAAGCAAGTCTTGTGGCAACATGCCACCCCAGACAGAACTGAGTCAAAAAAAAGTGACTCTTTTCTGAAACAGTCTCATAGTCAGTTGGGCCAAAGAACATGGCATTGAGTGGGTGTACCACATCCCTTACCATGCACCAGCTTCTGTGAAAATGTAATGATACAATAGACTGACAAAGACTACACTGAAAGCAATGGTTCAAAACCTGGGATACACCTTTACCAAAAGTCACCTGGCTAGTCAACACTAGAGGATCTGCCAATCGGGCTGGTGCTGCCCAGTCAGAACTTTTACGTACTGTAGATGGGGATAAAGTCCCTGTGGTGCATTTCAAGAATGTGCTGGGGAAGACAGTCTGGGTTATTCCTGCCTCCGATAAATCCCACTCATTCATGGGATTGCTTTTGCTCAAGGACCTGGGTATACTTGGTGGGTAATGCAGAAGGACGGTGAGGTTCAATGTGTACCTCGAAGGAATTTGATGATGGGTGAAAGTGGCGGATAAAATTTAGTTGTACAGTATTAACTTCTGCATAACCCAGCCATTGCAT
>NW_010103217.1:4710-19706 GCF_000699245.1 Pterocles gutturalis | reverse complement strand
GTCCCCTGCGTGCTGCGGGCTCTGCCTGCTGTCCCCTGCTGTCCCCAGCCTCGCCCCTGAGGGCTCAGGGGGGGATGGCAGAGCTCAGGCCGCAGCCTGGTGGTTCTGGCCTTGACCCAAGCCTCGACCTTCTCTCGCTGCCCGGTGCTGCGGGAGGGCTGGGATGCTGCACCTGCAGCGTGTCTGTGTTCAAGAGCTGCGCACTTGAGAAGAGCCAGGCCGCCTGCTCGATTTGGTTTGCTGGGTTCCTTGCGCACACACCCCCTCCGTATGTTCGGGTAGCAGCAGCAGTGTTGGGAAAAAGTGCTGGGATATAACCGTGGAAAAGAAAAGTGTCCGCAGAGCTGCTTCTGTACACGCAGTGCTGGGCTGTCCTCCCCCGGTGTCTGCCAGCGTGCTTCAGTTCTGACGTGGCAGTCACCTGCTTCTGGAACAAAGGAACAGGTCATTCTTTAGGGCTTCTTTCCACAAGGACAGTTAAACATTGGTGTAGGAATTCTGTGCCAGACTTCCATTTGGGATCTGATCCTTCTTAGAAGAATGTAGTAAGGTCAACTCTGGGGCTTAAGTTTGCGTTCACGGAAACAAACAACTGCAACAGCTTGATGTGTTACTGTTCCCAGTTGTCAGCCTGCCTTGGATCACGGGTTACCTCTTGCGCAGCAGCCCAGCCTGCTTGTGGTGGTTGATTCAGGTGATGTGCTGTAGCCTGAACGGAACTGCTGGCCTCGGTGCCCCTCCGGAGCTTTTTCCGGAGGGACAGGCACTTGCTGGCAGAAGGGAAGGGTGAGTGACTGAGAATGGTGACACATAAGCTGCCAAAGATAAAGGTGGTGGTGGTTTCTCCAGCTTTAGGGATTAGAGCCCCTAATGTGGATGCTGTTATGTCAGTACAAGTTCCCTGCTGCATCCATGCGCGGGTATTGCACTGGTTTCAATCAAGTCCATTTCTAATTGAGAACTAAGGAGTCGGTGCAGATAACACAGGTCAATGAAATCTAGTGACAAGAATGGGAGTTCTTCTTGTTTGTTTTGTGACAGAGGTGCTTAAACTGTGGTTAGACCTTCAGCAGCCGTGTTGCGTAAGCCAGCCTGAGCAGTTCCTGCTTCAGCAGTCCTTCCTCTGTTGTGTTACTTGTGGTGAACCAAATTAGGGAACTGAGCCAGCAGAAATGCAACACAACTTACAAATACCTGTCCTGAGATCTTGATCAGTTCAGTTGCCTGGATTCACTGCCTGGCTACAGACAGCGGTAGCTGTGCCAGCGCACTGAGGAGGGAACACAAGGCTGAGAACAGGCAGCCGGTACTACTTAAGTTGCTACTGCCAGAAAAAAAAGAAAAAAGCAAGCTAGATGGATTTTGTCTGCCGAGCACTGGTCTGAGGTTAAAGGCAGTTTGGAAGTCAGTAAAGTTCTATGCACCTTGCACTTCTGCCCTGAGATGTAACACTGTGCCTCTTCTCTCACCTTTTTTTGCAGTGTTTTGATGACCTATGATCACATAGAAATTACCTTCAGTGATATCGAACCTATGCCAGAGGCTTTCAAAGGGACCAAGAAAGGGAGTGTTTTCTTAACTCCCTACCGAGTAAGTAGTAAAAGGCTTTATCTTGTGTAAGGAGATAAGGGCTCTCTGCGATTCTGTATTTAAATGTCCTCAATGCATGAAAGTCAGGATAATCTACTCCCCCTTGAAGTATGGCTCATCCTCTCCCTCTTGGGAGCATTATGATTTCATTGCATATCCTATCTATTTGTCGAAAGATAATAAATCTGATTAGTTCTTATACAGGCAGCTGTTTAGTCCATCAGGCATCTTCAAGATTGGAAATTAGCAATGGTCTGGAAATGCTCAATGCAGCAGCACAACTACTAAATCATAGCTGTGTGGAGCACAGAGTTCTCTAGAAGCTGGGAGGAGTATTATCTGAGCAAGGGTAGTTTTCCTGGAAGGCTTTATTGCCTTGGGGCTTCAGTTTGCCCTTGTGGCTGTTCTGTGTAGCTTTTGGCGTGCAGAACTGAGGAGGAGCTTCAAATGTGGGAGGGAGTTTCAGTCCATTGGAAAGTCTCTTCAGATAATAAATTGGGGCTGTGTTTCCTGTTTGTTTTAAATACCCTTTGTAATGTTGTTTTCTTTGCAGGTTATCTTTGTATCGAAGGGAAAGGATGCCATGCAGTCTTTCGTGATGCCCTTTTATTTGTTGAAAGATTGTGAGATCAAACAGCCTGTCTTCGGAGCAAATTATATCAAGGGTACAGTGAAAGCAGAGGCAGGAGGTATGTGTAGTATAGATGTATGTTGTGTGTCTTAGTTCAGCTACCCAATTTGTAGCAAAGTAAGCATCCAGCGTAACCAAAACTGGACACTGACCAAATGGGTTTTTACGGTAATGCCACAATGTGTTTCTTTGAAATTAGCAGCTAAAAATATTCCCCTTATCTGCTCCCTGTACAGTTACAGTGAACAGATCTGTTCTGCAACTGATCTCATCCCTGCTCTCTGTGCAAAATACTACATTCACCCAGCCAAGTGATCTCACTGGGTAAACACGAGAGCAGAGTCGGCAAGAGCGAGGATGTCATTTTGCTTTGGTAAATCAGAGTTACCAATTCTGCATCCAGGTCCTCCTGTGCCAAAGGCTTGTGATCCGTTCTGGATCCGTTTGGGTTTTCAGGTGCAGATCTCTGGAGCGCTGTTCTCCATCATCAA
Organism: Pterocles gutturalis; assembly: GCF_000699245.1. Classification (NCBI taxonomy): domain Eukaryota; kingdom Metazoa; phylum Chordata; class Aves; order Pterocliformes; family Pteroclidae; genus Pterocles; species Pterocles gutturalis. The sequence goes on along the minus strand of NW_010103217.1, from coordinate 16,994 downwards.
TTTCTTGTACAATTCAAGGAAAAGCGTGCTAAGGCTATAGTGCCTCTTAGTAAAAATGACACGTGGAAGAGAATGGACTGTCTTGAAAGTAGGGAATCTTCAAGGGGCAGTTTCACATTATGTTCAATGAGATGTTCATGGTAGACATTTTCAGGAATAATTATTTTTTTAAATCACTGTTTTATGCTTCCCCTTTTTACCAAGGGCACAAACTCTTTCATCCCAAGCTCGATGTAGTCTTAGTTGTGGCACTGAAATAGCAGTGCTTAGGCTTCTGTCTGTAATCCTGAAATCAGCATTGTTGCTTCTGTACAGGAGCAAAGCGGGACCATCCAGCGTGAGAGAAAGCCTGAGCAGTAATGACAAACTGTAAACTGTGTGAAAGGCAAATGGCTAAATCTTAGTGAATTTTCCCTGGAGGCCATCTCATGTAATGAGGATGTTGCTTTAACAGCCATGAGTCTGGTGTAGCTCAAAAGGCTCTCTGATCTACGTGTCCTTGTTCAGCACTGGCACAGCTGCTGCTTTGATGCATTGTTGGGACTCTCGGCTGTGCGTGTTTTTTTCAGTCTGTAATATGAGATGTCACTAATATTTGTTATTATCCTGATTTGAAATATCTTTTGTGGACTCTAATGGATTTATGTGGACCATGTTTTTCATTAAGTTCTTTGCTTTATTGGGCGCTCAAACTCCCAAACTAATTTATAGCTGACAGTTAGGTGTAGAGGCAAAGGCTTTTTAGCAAACGGGATTAACAAAATCCCTGTCTTCTGCACTAATCTTATACAAAGCTAGAGCAAATCCAGCGCTTCTGATAGTCTGGTCAGTCAGCAGCTGGTGTGGTAACAGGCACAACTTTAAAAAGCTTTTGAAGGTTTCCCTTGTTGTTGTCTTGTCTCTTCTTTCTTGACCTGAAAATACCCCAATGTGAGTTTTTCTGATAATAGGGTAATTCTGCCACATTTATCTGCATTTTTTTCTTGGATATTTGTGATAAGCTCTTTAAAGAATTATATACGGAGCATCTATAGATAAAGCATGGAAGCTCAATAGCATCGAAATGGCTTCTCCTTGCTTCTGAATTCTGTCTTTCCTCCCTGCAGGTGGCTGGGAAGGATCTGCCACCTTCAAGATGACCTTTTTGGCTGGCGGTGCTATAGAGTTTGGGCAACGTATGCTGCAGGTGGCATCGCAAGGTATGAGAGTCTGGCGGTGTTTGCCACAGCTTTGTGGTTTCAGGAGGCCTTGCTTTCATCTCGCAGCAGGAGAGGTTTTAGGTTGGCAACAGGTTGGATTCAAATCCATGTGAGTTTCAGGCTGTATCTGGAACTTGCTTGCTTTTAAAAAATACTTTTTTCGCATCCAGTGAACAGATTTATTGGGATGGCGCTTGTTTGTTTTTCAGATAAGGACTCTAATTTATGGAGTTCTTGGCCTACAGGCTTGATGTTTTGATGAGGTCAATTTATCTTTACTTTTCCAGTCTCCAGAGGCGAAATACCCAATGGAGCTTATGGCTATTCCTATATGCCAAATGGATCCTATGCTTACGCACCAGCTGCAGCTAATGGGGGCTATCCGTACCCACCTCCTCCTCCTGGTAAGTTTGGGAATTGAGGATGGGGATTGCTTTAGTTAGCAAGAGTTAAAATAGGTAAAAAAAGGGGAAGAAATACAATTTTTACATTGTCTTTTACATTGGATCTGTTGCCTTGTGCAATTTTTGTTTCTGAGCTTAATTATATTTGCCTTTGGCTTGTTCTGGTTTGTATGCTGTGGCCCACCCAAAGGAGTTAAGTCTTCAGCTGTGTTATTTCCTTTCCTGACAGAGTTTTATCCTGGCCCTCCTGCGGTGGATGGAGACATGGGTTACATGCAGCTTCCACCCCCGCCATACCCAGGGCCCATGGAACCCCCTGTCAGCGGTCCAGACCTGCCTGTCACTCCCGCAGGTAAGAAGAAAACCGAGAGTCAACTTAAAAGCTCCACTTAGAAGTTCAAATTGTTTAGGAGAGGGATTAGGGATCTCCCCTAATGTCCAGCCTTTATTTCCAGCTCAGTCTGGAGGCCAGTCTGATTCTCTCCAGGGTGGATGCCATTAGTAGATATTTTGTAGCTGGATTTATTCTTCTTGTGGCAGAAAAAATACAGTTTGTTATTCTCCTGTTTTGGTAATCTTGCTCTCTTGGATGAATAGAAGGAAATTGATGGTGAAATATGTTTCTAGTCCGTGTTAGTTAGCAGACGTGGCTTTGCTGATACTCACTCCTCCTTCCCCCGTTTCATTCTAACCTGATCATTTCTGCTCAGACAATATGGAACTGAGGTAATGGGAAAGGAGTTGGGGAAATGTCAGTCTCCTTTTCACTCATTTGGGATTTATTGAACTGATTTTGAACATGGTCTTAAAAGGACTTAATGTGGGGAAGGAAAAAAAAAAGGCAGGCACATCTGTGGTTGGACATGACCATGGATCTCTCACAGGTAAGGGTGATTGTCTGGATGGGGATTTAACTTCTCTCATTTGAATAAGCAACCAGTCATCTTTGAACTATTTTTGGAAAGTGGTGCTGATCCAGATGGTTGTACAAGATTTTTGTATTTTGCAGAAATAGAGGATCTGGATTATCTTCATAAATTTTCATCTTTAAATTCCCTGAGCTGCTGTAAACTTGTGCTGATTTATGTTCTGTCTTGTGTTTTCACTCCCAAGAAGGATGGTCTGTTGCCTGCCTTTTTAAGGGGCATTGCCTGTATTCAGGCAAAACAGCTGTGAGCATTTACTTGTTGGCTAACAGGCAAGTCCCAGGTGACATTTCCAAACTAAATCTTGGTCTGTTCTCTTTGAACTTGACAATCCTGTGGCAACTGGAAGAGATAATGCTCCATTGTCGTGTTTTTTCTAGCTCTTTTGCAACTTGAGCGTTGGTCGAATAGCACTCTGTTAATAACACTTGATGGCCAGGAACATGTGGAGTTTTTGTTTGATTGTAAGAGTTCTCTGCATGTCACCAAGTCTGTAACTTCTCTTTCTGTGACAGCTGAAGCCAAGGCTGCTGAAGCCGCTGCCAGTGCTTACTACAGCCCAGTCAACCCACATAACGTCTACATGCCCACGGTGAGTTCCTGTATCATTCTGGGTTTGCAGTGTGAGCCCAAGTGTGTGTTGTCTGAAGTCCCCATTTCCATCAGGGAAACTGGTCCCTGCTAAACTGAGTTTCCACAAAGATTTGCTGTTTGTAGGAGGGTCAGAATCGTGTACAAGTAGAAAGGGTTTAGAAGTGCAGTGCGTTAGCAGTTCTTTTTCTCAGTGACAGAAGAAAGCTTGCCTGAATTGATTTGGGGTTTTTGTTGTTGTTGGGTTTTTTTTTTTTTTTGTCCTTAGCATGAATTGATATTCTTTTATTGTCTTTGTTTCAGGACCAGCCACCCCCTCCTCCATACTTCCCACCAGAGGACAAGAAAAACCAATAAGCTAACACTGAACTTCTCCACAACTCATTGCTTTCTTACTTCCCATTTTGGCAGAATTCTTGGGGCACAGTCCATAGCACTGAGGAGTAGAGCCTTCCCCTGAGGCACGTAGCTTTCATGGACTCTAGTGGTAGATATGTGCAGAGCAAAGGGAGAGATTTCAGCAGCCTGGGTTACCTCGTAGAGCTCTGAGGGTTTGCTGTCCTTCCGCAGTATTCCTGTCTCCCTGTGCCCGGCATCACTAGAACTGGAGCTTCTCTTCATTTGTGATTGTTTTCCTTAAGTAATTTTTTTTGATACTTAAATGATACCTCTTTAGAGTAAGCAGCTGCTCCAAACTGATAATTAACATGCTCATAACATGGACACAAGGCTGTTGGGGGTCCTTGAATTTACCTTAGTGCACAGCCAAGAGCATCTCTGGACACAGGGATGTCTCTGGGTGTTGCTTGCAACCCAGAGCATCACATCCAACTTTTCCCTCTGCTGCTGGGAAAGGGCTTCAAAGGGAAGCTTTGGGATCTCAAAGGAAATTCTGTTTTTCAGATATCTGTTAAACTTTCTTGTTTTTTTTCAGCTGAGTCATTCCTGACAATCGTAGCAAGTAATCTGGTAGCCCTCCAGATTTCCCTGCTGTGCAGTGCATATGGTGATGCTGATGAGCTTCCCTTCCTAAGAAAACATACTGCTCTTTACAGGGTTGATTAGTATCTAACTAATTATAGATCACATGGGAACACTAACTTTCTGTTGTCTCTTTTTTTCCAGTTAGATATGTGAGCTTGAGATCACTAAGTCCTGAATAGTCTCTTTATAGTCTGTAATGCACTTTTTTTTTTTCCCCTGCTGTAACACAAGTTACAGTTTTTGGCCAGTGAAGCATCTTACCGCTGTGATTTAACTGGTGAATGAATAGCTAATAGGGAGAAGATAGTCGCTTTACTTCTGCCCTGGAAGCAGCTGAGAGAATCTGCACAATGTTGGAATAAGCTGTGAGGTACAACTGAGCTGCTGGTTTGAATGGTGTTTAACGCTCTTAGTGTTCTGGGATCAGCTCTGGATTTGCTTCCCAGTAACTGGAATGTGGGTGCCTTGAACTGAGGGTTCAAGCGTTTTCCTCCCGTAGTGCTGATCTCATTAGCAACGGCTCTAGTAGGCAGAACCTCTGCAGCACTGGTCAGTAACCCGGTTGTGAAACTACAAAGCTTTGCACAAATCAGACTTCACTGACTTCTGACAGTGTCGGTGAGAAAGTCCTTCCCAGCGAGCGTGAAGAAAGATCGTGTGCTATGAAACTGCTGAAACTTGCTGCATGCAGCCTGCTTGGAGAGAAATACGGTCCACCTCCTGTTTTCTTTTGGTTTGAGTCTAGCTGATTAATGAAATCGCTACTGTATGTGCACTGACTTTTCTAGAATTGCTACTGCAGTGATGTAAAGAAATGGTTATTTAAAAAAAATATTTATTTTGAAAATGTTTGATTAATATATTAATGTGAAATGACTTTTGAATGCAGATTTGTTTTGCCAAGACTGTGAAGTAAAGAGAAATCAGCTCAAAACTTCTGGTGTTTGTGCATTTCTGTGTGAGTGGGCAAACTCGATGGTGACTTTGGAGAGGGAGAGGGAGAATGGAACAACAGCAAAATCACTTGGATTTTGGTCTTGGCTATTCACTGGTGATGTTAGTTGCTTGATTTCTCTTGACTGACTTTGAAATTAAAATAATGTCAAAATCTTTTAACAAACGCCCATTTTGCTTTTCCTGTTGGAAACCTGTGAGGCGACTGCTTAACACTTTACCCAGCTGTGTTACCCAGATGGCTTTTCCAGACCAGTTGTCCCTGTAAAAGTTGTAACCTATTGCTAGAAGTAGTCGAGGGATGTAGCATAGTTGTTGCCTCTAAACTCTGTCTTTAAAATTATGGATTGCTTCTAATTATCCTTTAAAAAAAAAATTAAGTGTGCTGCGATGCCTGGGCAGTTCTGCTCAGATCTGAACTCTCCAAGGGGTGTTGTTCACCTGGTGGCACTTCTCCCTGAAAAAACCCTGGCAGCATGAGGGTGTGCTCCAGCAGCTGGGTGAGAGCTGTTACCCTCATGGGTGAGCAGGATTCAGCGTGGTGGTGTAGTTTGGCAGGGCAGGGGAGGAGCTGCTCCACGTGGGATCTGGTCCGGTGGTTACTGGCATCGGGTGCGTCCCTCCAGTTTGCACTGACGTGTGTCAAATGGGAATTATTCCGAAGCTGCTCTACAGGCAACATCCGAACCCTGCTCAGCTTCATGCCTCTTCCACGCTGTGCCCAGCTGCCTTAAAACTCCTGAAGCTCCCTGATCAATGGCGTGGACATCTTCCAGGTTCTGCTTGTCTCTCCTGTCCTCCCCCGTGGCTGTTTGACTGCGTTTTAGGGCTGGCTGATCTACTTGGGCTTGTTTTCTGCAGCACGAGGTGGGTGGAGAGGGAAAGCATTAAGAGAGAAAATGTTACAGCCCAGTAGGAATCCAATAAATCCTGTTTTGTGAATTAAATTACTTCAAATCGAGGTTTCCTGGATCACATCAGTCCAACTGTAAGATGCTGCAGAAACTGCTCTGTACTCTGTTCTGTTTGAAAATGATTCGCTCCCAGTTACCCTCTGCTCCCAGAGAGATAATCTTAGGAAACGGAGCCTGCACAAAGTTTCCAGGTCTCTCGCCCAGCACCACTCACTGTGCAGCTCTCATGCCAACAATCAGCACAAACCCGTGAGGTTTTGGTTTGTTTTTTTTTTTTTTAATTTTTCCTCAGCTACGTGTGCTTGAGATGAGAAACATGGAGCTAATCCGCTCTGATGGGAACTTGGCTCCATGGTTCAAGCTGAGCGTCTCTTCCGCTGGTACGGACAAGTGGGGAGATCTGCAGAGAGACCATGAGGTTTGCTGCCTGGAAAAAGGGAAATATGTTGAGAGGATGAATCAGGCTGGAATAAATGAAATATTCCTCTCCTCAGCATGGCTGTTAGTGAGCTAAATCAGCGGCTTTTGAGCTGTGAGCTTTTCAGAAGGGGTTGTTGGTGAATGTCCCTGTTCTTCCAGGCTAGAGCTTGGCATGGTCTATGGGGAGCTGAGCGCTCCAAAACAGACTGATTGTGGTCGTCTTGGTGTGTTTGGAGCACGCTGATGAGAAGTGAAGCGTGTTTTGGGAACACTGAAGCTGTGGGGCCAAAAGGCTGGGCGAGTCGCACCGTGCTGGCTGGTGCAGGTATTGGGTTGAGTGGAGCAGAACGATTCGGGAGGGTGGAGATTTGGGCAGATGGAAGCCGGGGAGAGCCCCTGCCTCGCTTGTTAGAGCCTGAACGCTCAGATTGGGCTGAGATCCGCCAGCACTCGCTGCCATCTCCCTGATGGGAACTGGGCTCTGCTTTGGAAAGGGGTTAGAGAGGGCGGAAGGGTCGGCTGGTCCTGCTGCCCGTGTGGATTTTAAATATTAAAGCAGGGAAGTGCAATGGAAAGTCTGCGTCTGCTCTGGCAGGGGGGTGGGAGTGGGGCAGGAGGAAATGTTGTGCATTAATGCGTCTCCAGGTCTGGTCCCTGCGTGAATGATTCATCAGCTCCGCAGCAGCAAGGCTGCCATGTGAAAGCTAGATGGGGACCATTAAATTCCAGTTTAGTTGTAGTACTGGAGAAAGAGAGGGGCACAGGGAACAGTGAGTGCTGGATCCCGGTCGTCATCTGGCACAGATTTTCTCCCACCACATACAGTTCTGTCTCCTTGATGCAACTTGGGCTCTTCCTCTGAGACGTCGCTCGCTGTGTCTTGTGCCCACTTCCCCGCTCTGCCCACGCGGCTGTTTCCCCCCCCAGGAGTGTGGTGTAACTGGGTATTTCTAAAGCGCTTTGAGATCTTATGCAAAAAAACTGTCACTGCGGGAACTGCAGGTACGGCTTACGGGTTTCCTGCTATCGGCCCTGACATCTCGCTGGTACCCCTGGGGCTGGGGAAGGTGTTTACGCTGGAAGGACGGGGTATATGTGTGCTTGAAGAGACTGAGCCCTCCTCCTCCTCCTCCTCCTCCACACCATCCTGCCCAGATTTTACCCTGAGCGCTCCTGTTCTGTGCAACCTACTGTAAAAAAAAAAAAAAAAAATAAAATTATTTTGTGTTAATAGCTGGGGGATGCGGTGAGCGGTGGTAGTGACCAGGGTGAAGCCAGCCTGGCCAGCGCCTGCCTGCCCTGCGTGTGTGTGTCCTTGGGGAAGGTGAGGACTCCCCAAGCTCTCCGAGCAGTAGACATTAAATCACATCTCTGCCGCGTGATGGACACTGTGATTTATGAGTACGGCTGGCAGTGCCGGCTCCCTTCACAGGCACTGCTGGTGGTGGCGGGAGGCGCAGGGTGAAGGTTGGACCCGGTTGTTCCCGGAGCAGCCGGGAGCGGGGCCAGCCCTCGCCAGTGAGCGGCTCGCGTTGGCCAAAGCGGTCGCATTGCGGGCACCTCCGGCCGTGAACATCTGCTAGGTTGGTATTCAGAGTTGGGTTTTGCTGCGACAGGCTGAGATCAAGGGGTGGTTTCAGGTTTAAAGCTGTAGAAATAAGCCCAAGTGACAAATGTGGTTTTTTTGTGGGTTGGTATGAAATGCCGGGACGTGGAGGGCGGAGATCTTCGTTTTAGTCAAGGGATTTCTCTGCAGCCGTGCCGGGTGACTCTCCTGCGTGAGTCAGCTCCGAGAGCTGCCATCATGAGACTGAGCTGGAAACCGGTATTTCAGCACCCGCCTTGCTCAAGGGCCGTCACTGTGCCACCGGGAGAGGTCCTGGCGGGATGTGAAGAGACACATGTCACAGTGAGCGGGGACTCGGAGCTGCTGGATCTTCAGCCTCAGGGTGCAAACGGACCGGGATCCACCTCCGCAGTGTCCTCCCAGCTGCCCACCTGCCATTTCCTACAGTCTCCGGATCCTGCAGCAAAAGGTATCAGCCTGGACTCCACCTGCGGGCTCGGGTCAGCAAATCCCATTGTCCTGAACCTTTCCTTTCCCCTGCTCAAGTCCAGCCTCTCCTCCTCCTCCTCCTCCGCGTACTTTGCTCCGTAAGGGCTGGGCTCTGGTGGGACACAGTCACTCTCCTGTGCCATGGACCAGCTGCAACAATATTCCATGTCTTGGGGTGTCTGTCTGGGATCCAGGGGCAGTCAGGGGGGTTCAGCCCTGCAGCCTCCTCCCCTTGTCCAAGGATGCGGCTCCGCAGGGCTCTGTGGGTGCCTCGGGGAGGTTTGATGTATGTGGGGAGCAGTGGCAGTGGAAAAGCCGTGGGGGGCAGCAGTTTTGGTGTTGAAGCTGGTCAATAATTTGGGGTGTGTGCTCCAGGAGAGGCACAAAGCTGCTTAATGCACACCCCAGGGCACGCCTGGTACCCGGGACCAGCCCTGAGTCCTTCCACCCTCACCAGCATCTCCCCTGCTGTGGGTCCTGCTGTGGGTCCTGCTGCTCTGAACTGTGCCCCAAACCAGGAGATGGAATGGCCTCAAAATCCGTGTCCCCCCTTTCCTGTCCCTGCAGCGAGAGCAGCCGCTACCCCAGCCCCGTGGGGGGTGAATGATCAATGCGGTGGCCGACACTGAGCTCATCTCTCCGGGGGAGGGAGATGGGCGAAATATTTGCTGCATACACATAGCACACGGCAGTGATGGAGGAAATGTTTTAAAGCTGTTGCGGGGTGCCCCAAGCCAAACAAATGGCATCCAGGTCAAGACATGAAGTTTGTCACCTCCTCAAGGACAAGGCAGGCTGCTGCCTAGGGGGGGCTGTGCTCCCCCAGCCCTGTGCAGGGACCAGATGCAGCGTTTGAACTGGGATGGTGTCCGGGGGGTCAGCCCCATGCTCTGGGTTCCTGGGGACCAGGGGGGGACAAGACACGCCATGCTGTCCCCTTTGGGACCCAGCCACTCCCCAGGAGCTGGCACAGCTCTGAGCGCAGAGCTTGGCATCGCAGCAGCATTTCCTCTGGAGGGGCTGGGGCTGGCCGGGGAAGCCGGTGAAGCCCCCCACCCAGGGTGCTGACAGCCTCTTGGGCAGCGTGGCCAGAGTCATCCTCGCACGTGGCGGGTCTCACCCCAAACCCGTGCTCCCTCCCGGAGCTCCGGGGGAAACACATCTTTCACAATCACCCTGCCCCATGTGGGTGGCTGGAAGTCCCCGTTCCTCTTCCCAGAAGGATGCCGTTTGCCTTGATGTCCTTCTAAGATGTGCCAAATGGGGTTTTGGGGGGGTGCTGTGTGTCCCCCCCATCCTTCCCAGGTACCATCATCTTCTGCTCAGTGCATTCAAAGCCCGTTGGAAGGAAAGATGTGGGGTTAGGGCAGAGATAACGGGAAGGCGCTGTAGCAGACAAGGAGGGGAAACGCCTGACATCCCTCCCGGCTGTGAAATCGCTGGTCCCAGAGCACACGGGACCCACAGGTCCCCAGGGGGACACCCTGGCCAGGCAGCCGCAGGGAGGGGGAGCAGGACTGTCCCTGGGCTCATGTTGAAACCAGCTTCCTCCCCTCCGCGCCGTGCTTTTGCCGTGCGCCTTGCCAAACTCCAGCAGGCACAGCCGGTTTTGCAGAGTCATTGGACCCCGTGTTTAAAAGGAGAAGTGAGGGAGGGACATGTTGAAATCAATTTTTTGACTATTTGCCCTCTCCCAGGCGAGGGATTGAGCTAAGGGCGCGGGCAGGCTGCGGCGCCGGGATTCTCAAGCCACGAGGTAGGGCGATGCTCTGGATGTGTGTGGAGGGGCCTTTCGTTCCAGGGTTTTATTTAAGATACCCTTTAAAGAAGGTCATAATGCTTGTTCTTTGGAGATCTGTTCTCTCAGCAGCACCTATAACCCTGTGCACCAGTTAACTGTGGACTTTATACCGGGGGCAGGCTGTGACCCCCCAGTACAGCCCCACAGCCTGTAAGGAAAAGGGATTTCTGTTTGGATGAGTTGTTCCTAAAAGGAACGGAGGGGTTTGCTCTGTGCTGTGTTCATTCTGCATTGTTCTTACGTATGGTACGTGCCCCTGGCTGGTTATTCTGGGGGGCAGGTTGATGTTGTGGGGAGGGAGGGCTGTTCTAGGGAATGCTGACCCTCTGCCTTTGGAAAACAAAGTCCCTTTACATTCCTGAGCTGGGGTGTCTGGGACATTTTGCGAGGTCCTGGCTGGTTGTCCTGTGGGTCTGGGGCATGGAGTTTATTGGGATTGTCTCTACCAAGCAGAAATCTGCCCTAATTCTGGAGCTTGTATATCGGGCTTTTCTTATTGCTTCCTGGACAAGGAGTAATTTGAGGTGCAAATACAATGAGAGACGTGAGCTCAGAGGTTTTTGTCACTGGTATTCAGTGGAGCAGGTAGCTGCTGGTAAAAGCCAGGGGAAGTCTGGATGTTTGCTGCTATTGAAGCAGGATCACCACATAACTCTCCCTTTGCACATGCAGAAGCTCAGAACCGTGCGAGCCCTGCACAGAGCCCTTCCCTAAGGACCAGGCTGGCCTCTGATGGGGGATGTGTGCTGCCCACCCCGCCGGGCTGTGCCGGAGCCTTTCCAGCCAGACCTGCAAACCAGCCACGAGCAATGCAGTGACTGGCGGGGGAACTTCTGGGGAAAGTGCTTTTTAGCAGACGCTTCCACACTGGAGCTGAATTTTTCCTCTCTAAAACCTGTAAAACCCCAGCAGAGCCACCGGCTGCTGGCTGGAGAATGGTTGCCTGGTGCTTGGCCATATTTATGAATGCAGTGGATTTTATTTCTTCGGCATTACAAGGAGAAGGCAGGTGGATTTGAGGTTTAACTAAACTCTTACCAGTTTTTCTCTCTGTGCTGGTTGAGGTACAAGACATTTCTTTGACTCCTGTTATTTTTCATTGGCAAGAAGCAGCGAAAGGTGTGAGCAGCTCGAGGATGCTGCGTCCCCGTCCTGCCTTTATCTCTGTGGTTGCTCTTTGCTCGGCCAGATTTGGCTTTTGCAATCAAAGCTAAAAGCAAAGACGACAGCAATCATTTCCAAATGCCACCGTGCACTTTACATCTCCACCTCCCACTGACAGCATTTTGCAGTGGAGTGCGGCGCTGATGTCCCAGATCAATAAACAGCGTTTGTGTGTGTCAGGGGAGAGGGGATGCAGAACAGAAATCGGCTCCTCTGCCACGTCCCCCTCCATCAGTGAGGGAGGAGATGCTTTTAAACAGTTTCCCCAAGGCGAAGCAAATGCCAGGCTGGTTAAAGTCAAAGCTGAGGCATCTCTGAGCATCTCTGCCAGTGAAGGGGACAGGCACCATCACCAGGCACAGGGTGAGGAGGCGGCTCCACTGCCGAACTGGGAAGTGACGGTGAAGCCCAGTTCCTCGGGGCTGCTGTGCTGGTGCCTGGGGGCGGTTACAAAAGAGCCCTGGGAGAGAGCAGAAGCGTAAGGAGCAGCTTTTTTTCAGACCTTAGGGGATGAGGCTGAACGATTGCAGGGATGGCTTTCGGCTTTTGGGTGTCTGCCTGTATCTCTGAGTTTTTATTCTGTGGATTAGCTCAGCACCCCCCTGCCCCTGCCAGCTCCCTGTGCGTGTGCTGTGCGGCCCCTCACGGCCCTGGTCTCGTGCTGGCTGACCCAGGTCAAGCAAACCCGATCCCAACATCAACCTGCTGCCACCGCTACCAGCCCCTTTTCCATCTCCTGGCCCCACAACAACTTCAGGGAACCCCTTTGCCAGTAGAACCTGCTCTTGCAGGGTTTCAGGGCGAAGGGAATTTGTGTCTCTCCTAAAGCAGCTAAAACACTGCAACCCTCCTTAATGAAAGGATGGCAAGG
>NW_010103217.1:4353-4675 GCF_000699245.1 Pterocles gutturalis | reverse complement strand
CTGCTGCCCCCCCCCTGCAGCTCTCTGCAGCCCTGCCTGGAGCCAGATGTTGCGGGTACATCCACGCTGTTGGGGTCATCTCCTGGCAATGCCTCGTGGGGTAGTTGAGGGGACAAACTCCTCAGTGCCGTTTCCAAGGTCATGGTTTCCTGTTTGGATTAAGCAGGAATCCCTGAGAGGCTCCACGGAGCCACTGACCCTGATGTGGAGCCACTGACCCTGATGTGGAGCCTCTGCCCCCCACGTCGCATCTGCAGCATCTTGTTTAGAGCCCCAAGGGGTGTCTGGGGGCCAGAAATAGGAAGGCTGGACAGACGGAAAG
>NW_010103217.1:3644-4252 GCF_000699245.1 Pterocles gutturalis | reverse complement strand
GGCTCTCAGCAGCCGTCACGTGCAAGCCTCGACCACGGGCTGATGTCCCCTCCCAGGCTGTGGGTCCATCCACTGGGCAGCTCAAACCCCCCCAAACCCGAGCCCAGGGCTGCTCTTAGCTGTGGGTATGAGCACATTAGGCAGCCAGGAGCAAGGCAGCTCCTCCCTTGGCCATCTCCCGGGGCTCTTCCCGATGCCCACCCGCACCTTCCCCCGTTCGCCATCAGCACGGCCGCTCCGATAGGGATCTTCGAGGGGAGGGCGCTGCTGCCTCGCCGCTTGCCATCAGATAAAGTGTTTACAAGAATGAAAGCTGACAGTAAAGCACAAGTTCTTAACTTCATTTCCTGCTGCTTTTTTTTTTTTTTTTCTCGGTAACCAGCTCTGCCCGGACAGCGCGTTCGGGAAGAAGGCCGTGCGCCCCTTCCTGGTGCCATCCCCAGCACATGCACTGAGTGGGTCAGGTCTCAGCCCAACATTGTCCAACGCACCCACTGCCTCAGGGATTTCCCACCCTGCAGCTTTTGCGCTGGGTTTCAAATCCCCTCCACCCCCAGGGCTGAAGATTACTTCTGCTCTCTGCGGGGTCCCCGTCTGCGCTCTCGGGC
>NW_010103217.1:3295-3627 GCF_000699245.1 Pterocles gutturalis | reverse complement strand
AGCCCAGCTCCTCCACATTGCCCCTGCCCATCCTCCCCGCTTCCGTGCTGGGCTTTGCCTTCTCGGGACTATCTCTGTCCACTTGCTCCTCATTCCTCCCTCATAATTAATAGCAGGGGCGGGACGTGACACCCTCCTTTAGCTCCCATCCCGTCTGGGCTGTGAGGTCCCATCGCCAAGGGGCTGCGGGTGCAGGACAGGGACCCTGCCTCCCCGCGCTGCTCTCGGGGGAGGCCTGCGCACGTTTCCGCTTGTGAAAATGGCCACGGCGAGATAAGGTCTGTGGTTTCCTCCCGGCGTGCGAGCGAGGGGGAGAGGCAGCAGTGGCAGCG
>NW_010103217.1:2363-3278 GCF_000699245.1 Pterocles gutturalis | reverse complement strand
CCGTGCTGAGCCTCCCCCCGAGATGGACCCTGCTGGAGAGACCCCCATGGGGACCCTCCCTGCGGAGGAGAGCCCCGAGGTAGGTGGCTGTGACCCTGGGGGGCTCAGGGAACATGTCTGGGGCTGGAGAAGGATGTCTGGGGCTGGGGAAGGATGTCTGGGGTGTGATGGCCCCAGGGAGGGCATTGGGGTGGCTGTGCTTGGGGGACCCCGGGTCCAGAGCTGGGTGCTGAGGCTGTAAAAGGGCAAGTCCCTGTCCTGGCCAGGATGCTGTGCAAGGATGAGCAAGGAGTAGGGGTGGGGATGTGGGGGCACCACGCGTGCAAACATGCACCCGAGGGTGTGTGTGGGGTCAACGTGGCTGCAGCTCTGCACCAGCTCTGGGGGTCCCCTCTTGGCTCAGCTGCAGCTTCCCAGTGCCCCCCAGCCCCTCGGGGCTCCCCGCCGCCCGCAGGTCCCCCAACCCTCGGGGCTCCCTGCTGCCAGCAGGTCCCCAAACCCTGCTCTCGGCCAGCCCGACCCCACTGAGATGGGAGCTGGGACCCCCAACTCTGCCCGGCACTGCTGGGAGCATGCAGGCACAATCCCCCAGGCTGGATTCCCAGCACGATCCGTCCTGGTTATTCCCCCCACCAAGGGATTTGTCACCCCTCCTGAGTGTCACTGTCCCTGCAGCCAGGCTGGCCTTCCGACCCCGTGAGGCTGCTGCAGCTCATGGGATCGGGGGGATGCTGGGGGCTGGATCCGGACCTGGATTTAAGCACCACTACAGGATTTGGGCTGGGCTGTTGGCGTGGGGATTAGCAGCAGTAAACACATCCTGGAGGCTCAGCTCAGCTTTAGCTTAACCGGTCCCGTGTGCATATGGGCGAGCACAAAGCAGAGCCCCTAGCAGCTGTCCCCTGTGGCAGAAGG
>NW_010103217.1:0-2349 GCF_000699245.1 Pterocles gutturalis | reverse complement strand
AAAAAAACAACAGCGATTCCTCGCCCTGCCATCCTGCACAGCCCCACTGTGGGGCGAGGAGCGGACACTCACGCTTTGCTGTTAAGTAACGGCAGGAGAGAAATAAAATCCTTTTTCTCTCCCCTCTGTGTTTGTAACCCTGCTAGGGGGCTGCCGGGGTCGGGGCAGAAGGAGATGGGATGGGGCTGTGCCTTGGCGCAGGCAGGATGGTGCTGGGGGCAGGGGAAGGTGACGGTCCCCTGGGCAGGAGCAGGCAGGGGCTCCCTGGGGGGAAATGGGGCCCCCCTGACAAGGGGGCCCCAGCCCCCAGCACCGTCCGGCGCCTCGAGGAAGGGACATGGGGACAGGTGGGAGAGAAGCAGCTGGAGGGTTAAACTTGTTGGAGGTGGAAGAGTTGAATTGAGTCCAGATGGCCGGGGGATTATGCCAGCCCCAGATTTGCCATAGCAAATGTTCGTGTTCCAGCTCGGGGTTTATTTTTTTCTATCAGGGGGATGGTAAGGTCATCTCAGGGCCTGGGCTGACCCACAGGTAGGGCTGGTCCGTCTGTCTGTCCGTCCCCACCAGCCCTGGCCACGCTCAGCATACACCCCACAGCACTGAAAAGGCCAAAATTATTTCAAAAAATTCCATTATTTTATTTTGGCCTCGTCCCATTGCACTCCCAGAGGCTCCAGCACTGGGAGCTGTAAGGGATGGCACAGGCAGACCGGTCCCTCTCCCTCTGCCTGTGTCACTTGGCTCGTGATGGTGGCGAAGTTACCGTCACCCGACTGGGCTCGGTGGCAGGAACAAGTTCCTCAGCGCCGTGATGGCCGAATCCAGACCACGGCTAGAGAAGCAGAGGCGGGATGGGCTCAGCCTCGTGTCGAGGGGGGGACAGGGGCGAGGATGGGCTGAGGGGTGGGATTTGCCAGGAAAAGGGTGTTTTTGGCAGAAGTGGTTTGATTTCCTGGCTGGAGCTGTGCGGAACCAGGATGAGTGGGAGGTGACGTCCAAGACAGGGGACAACAGTGCTGCGTGGGCAGCAGGACCCCTGGCTGACCCCAGAGCTGGGCTGTGCCTTGTTGTGTGGAACTGGTTTAATTTAATTGGCTTTTGGAAAGCAACTGTTATTGCTGGTCATCCTTCAAGAGGGGAACGGAGATCCAGCTCAATGCACCGTCGCAGCAGCATGGGTGTTGCTTTCTGGCAAAGGCTCCCAAGTCACGAATCCTGATGGCTTTGATGTCGCCTTGCCCAGCCCCAGCCCCTCGTTGCGGTTTTGGGTGTCCTGCCCTCCCCCTTGGCCGGTTTGCTCTCCAGGCCAGCAAGCAGCTCCGTGGGGTGAGCGGCGGGTGGCTGGCTGTTAGAGCCTCCTATGGACCCCCCCGAATTGCTGTTGCCACCCCTGCCACCCCCTCCTCAATTAACGGGGTGAAGCCCCTGTGTCGCTCCGTCGATGGGTGATGGAGGAAGTGGACCCTCAGCTGTGGGGTGCCGGTGGGGTGTCACCCCTGGGGCATCCCACCCCTGTCCTGCCCTGTCCGGCCACAGTTTCACCCTAAAACCACCCTCTGCTATGAGACCTGATGGGAAACCTCTCTGCTTCTCTTCTTTCTCCAGATGGATCTGTCCCACCGGTTCTCCAAGCAGGAGGTACGAGCGTGGCCCCACCACTGTCTCCCTTGGTGGCACCAGAGGGGTGACAGCGCTGCTGGGGCTTGGGGACATGGCTCAATGCCTGAAAATGCTCCCCAGGGACAGCCGGTGGTGGCTGGATGCTGGGAGGGGGGTGGCAGGGTCTGTCAGGGAGCTTGGGGGGCTGGCAGGGAGGGACACCCCGCTAATCCCAGGGGATGCATGGAGCGAGTCCCCACTGTCCTGGCCCTGCACGAGGTGTTGGTGTCCCCTGCAGCTGGCCCTGCTCTACGAGGAGGTCCTCTACACCATCCGGCACCGCCTGGGCAAGCCCGAGCACCACCACATCGCCGACCCCCAGGAGCTCTACGCCTATGTGCAAAAGGTGGGTCCCCAACGGGGTCCCCAAAACCTGTCCCTTGACATGTCCCCCCTCCCAGCTAAGGGAGATGGGGAGCACTTGGAAGGAGATTTTAGCAAGCACCTTAAAGTATGTAAGCAGCAGTGTCCAGCTGGAGGGCTGGGACAGCTTGTGGATGGGAAATACTGGATTTAGGGAGAAATAATAGTTTTAGGGACAAATATTTATCTTAGGCTCAGGATGGTGGGAAGACGGCTCTCCCTTGAGAGCTTTCAGCTGGTCCCCAGCCCTTCTCTGGGCTCTTTGCTCCTCTCCTCTCCCCTCGAGCTGCAGCCAGCTCCCAGGGAGCGGAGGGAAGTCCCTGAGCT
>NW_010103216.1:0-723 GCF_000699245.1 Pterocles gutturalis | reverse complement strand
GGTCCCGGTGCCCCCACGGGCACGGGGTGGGGGCGCTGGACACGGCACCGCGAGGGGGATCGTCAGACTCGGGCAGTCTCTCAAGATTAAAGACAGGCAGAGACCCGGAATTTCACTTCGGGTTGCTGCCGTTGGTCTTTACTTTTGTTAATTTCGCTGCCGTTCCCTCCTGGTCGGGAGCTCTGAATGATAATTTTATCCAGTTTGTAACAGCACTTGTTTTTTTTCTTCCCCCAGGGAGAAGGAATGTTTACAAGTGAATTAGTTTCCAGGAGCAGCTCATGGAGCAGCTTTGGGGGGGCACCAGCGCCCAGCTGGGGTCAACCCACCCCAGGACCAGAAGCAGTCGGGTGAGAGGAGAGACCCGGACTGACCGGGACAAACCGGCATCGCCGGCATGTGCCCTGCGGGCTTTCTCCAGAAGTGTCGTAACTGGTGACGGTGAATCCCCGAGTACTTTGGGTGAGTTATTGCTTCTGTAGCATCCTTTGTCCTTAACCTGCAGCGTGCGATTTTGACTTCAGTTGTAACGAGATTTTCCAAAATGGAAATCTTTCTCATTCAAGGAAGCTTCCCGTCAGAGTGGATCCTCGGAGGTAACGTGCTTGGCAATGGAAGTCATCAGAGACAAGACGTTTCACTCTCTTTAAAAAAAAAAGTCAGGTTTTTTTTTTCTGTCCCTGCGTGCGTGTCTCCACCCCCCGCGTACCCGTCTCCGCCCCC
>NW_010103215.1:5161-21878 GCF_000699245.1 Pterocles gutturalis | reverse complement strand
GTCTGTCCTCTCCCGCAGGCTCCGAAGCTGGCCGAGACCTACTGCGTCTGCCACCTGGCAACCGGGGACATGCTGCGGGCCATGGTGGCCTCGGGCTCCGAGCTGGGCAAGCGGCTCAAAGAGACGATGGACGCGGGGAAGCTGGGGGGTAGCGGGGAGACGTGCAGGGGAGGGGAGGTGGTCCAGCAGCCCCTGGAATAACGAGAACAGGCAAAGTTAACCTTGTAATTAGAAACCTCGGTGACAAAACCCAATTAGTGGAGGAAGGCAGATGACAGGGGTGAGGATTCTCATTATCCCGCAGGAGAAACATCCTATAAAAACATCCGTCCTCTTCAGAGTTGCTCCTTGCCTGCCAGCAGCTCGGTCCCTGGGGTGGTTCTTTCCCCCGTGGTGCTTCTGCGCTCATGGGGTGCAGCCCGACCGGCTGGGTTGTGGCCCCTGGGCACTGAGGTGGAGCTTTGTCCTTGGAGCTGCAGGATGTCACAGCCCTGCTTTGCGGCTCCGGTGGCTCTTCACGTGATGCCTGGACTGCTGTGGGGGTTTGTTCAGAGGGTTCGGCTACATCCCAGCTCTTGCATAAATGCCATCTGCTTGTAACTGTGACAGTAGCCTTGGGGGTGTCGCAGCGGGTGCTGCTGTGTGAAAGAGACGCTTGGGAGTGACGAGAGTTGGGATCTCTAACACATTCCTTTTCCAAGGATTTAATTATCTTGCCAAAATGAAATATCTCAGGGAAACTTGAAGGACAGCAAATTGCAGCAACTTGTCCCAAAGCTGAGCGGTGTGGGGCAGATCTCGGGCATCGCTGCCGGCTGTCGTGGGCTCCTGACACCCCCGGGAGAGTCTGCAGGCCCCAGGAGGGAAGAGCACGTGGCTTATCTCCCGCTTTCGCTCAAAGCTTGCATTGCAACACTGCAATATCCCAGCTGGTTATGAAAGATAGGGACGTTATCGGGCAAGGCTGGTGGTATCTGCCACGTGTGTGTGACAGCCGGCACCGGGCTGCTCCGCAGGTGTATCCGTAGCGGCGTGCTCTGGCTCCGAGATAACTCAGCTAGAAATACACCAGTGTTTGGTGCCTGGGATGGGTTTTTATGCTTGATTACGAAGCAGGACCCCTTTCTCTGAAAGGTGTAATCAGGAAAGCACAGAAGTGACTTATTGCTTTGCCCAAACTGTCCCCCCTGCCCGTACACTTCCCTCTCCAGGGCTCTTGTTTGCATGTTGTGACGGTCCGATCCCTGATCCTGCTGGGTCCCAGCTGGAGAAAACAGCGCTGCTGGGGAATAAACAGCTATTGTTGGGGCTGCAGCATCTGTTAGTACTTTCCAAAAGCTGCAGTGTAGAACAAGCACTAATCCCAGTGGTATGCTGAGATGGTGATGTGGGAAAAGCTCCCCAGCGGCTTGTCGGCAGCTATTTGGGCATTTACCTTCACACAAAGTTTACAAGAGTCAATGAGCAACTCGCCTGCTTTGCCCTTCAGGCCAGGCCTGCCTGCTGCGGGGGATGCGTGGGTGAAGGTACAAAGTCACAGGAAATAAAGGTTATGTCGATATTTTGTATTGCAAATTGGTTTAAAAAAAATCTGGGGAGTTTGTCTTCGGGCTGACAGGCTGCCTTGAAATACAGCAACCTTTGTAACAGCGAGGTGACAGCACGGGCTGGAGTGTCTCTGGTGTGCCATGTCTCATCAGCCACCTCTTAGTGTTGATGCAGGGAGTGCTTCCGTGGCGTGGGCAGGTCTGAACATGCAGCTTTCGCCCTGTTCCAGCAGTGCCCTGCGCTGTGGCTGCTGCCTCGGGGACCGGGAGTGGCTGTAGAAGGGCTCTGATGCAGCCTGGGCGCTGGTGTGGGTACAGCGGCTCTGGGGGCAGCTGTATGTAAAATCAGGGTGTCCCTCTTGACCGTGCCCCTGTCTCTCTGCAGGTGAGTGACGAGATGGTGGTGGAGCTGATTGAGAACAACCTCGACTCCCCTCCCTGCAAGAACGGCTTCCTCCTGGATGGCTTCCCACGCACGGTGAAGCAGGCAGAGATGGTACGTGAGTTCCTGTTTGGGGACTGCTGTGGCACCTCCTTCCCTACAGACGCGTCCCTTGGCTGTCCTCTGCTCCTCTGAGCTGGTGTTTCTGTTGCAGCTGGATGAGCTCCTGGAGAAGAGGAGAGAGAAGCTGGACTCTGTCATCGAGTTCAGCATCCCTGACTCCTTGCTGATCCGGAGAATCACTGGACGGTAATTCTTCTCTCCCAAACACTCGGTGCACGGGGTAGGGTTTCCTAGTTTAGGGGAGAACATCCTAATTTCAGATCCTGGGTCACTCTCGCAATGCTCGGGGCTAGCTGCGGTGCTGGTCTGTATTGGATTCCTGCTCTGTTACAGCCTTCCTGCCCTGGTCCCGTGCCCGCTGTCCCGTGCCTGGGCCAGCCTTGAGCAGAGCCCCTTCACTGCCCTATAAGCAGGGGCTGCCGACAGGAATCGGTGTCCTGTGACCCAGCTCAGCCTTTAAGCCCCATGGCTGACAGATAATATCTTCATGCTCTTCTTTCTCTGGAGCTATCGCTGCTCCCTGATGCAGGACACGGCGTACGCGTTCGGGCACTGCTAACATCCTGTCCAGGGTCAGTCGTGGCCGTGCAGGCACACAGATGTCTCCCGCTGTTGGCCGTTGCCCTGTGTCACCCTCGCACCCCGAGCAGCTAGCCTCCTTCCCCAGTAAAGCAGAAAGTAAAAAATCCCTTCTCCATCTCCTCGCACAGCTGCTTTTTTCAAGTGCCTGAAGAGGCTCTTGGTACAGAAATAGCTCAAAGAGATTTTTCTTAATAGAGGCTAATTGGGTGCTGTTGCAGATGTTTCTGTGCTGATGAGTGGCAGGTTCAGGAGACCTTGTCCTGGCACTGAGCTCTTTGCTGACATTTGCTTTCTGTCTTAGGCTCATTCACCCAGCGAGTGGCCGCACTTATCACGAGGAGTTCAGACCCCCGAAAGAGCACATGAAGGACGATGTATGTGAGCTCCCAAGGCCACAGCTTGTGTTGCTTTGGGTTTAGCTGATGCTTTGCAACATCCCTGGAAAAATTCATTTCTTTCCTTCTCTCGTACCTTCTGTCCTGGCTTTCCGGGGAGCGTGGGGAACTGCCTGGGCAGCCTGAGCCGATGGCACTGCGGGAGCAAGGCCTGGAGGGATGAGCGAAGGGCATGGCCGTTCTGCAGAGCCGGCCTGGGCTCTGCCAGCCTCAGGACTTGCTGGACTCTGTCTGTAGCTGAAGTTGCGGTGGGTTGTGACTGGTTTTCCTCCTGGGGAGCAACTCTAGCTGGTGTCTGCTCTCAAGGCTCCTTGGGTTCTTGTTTTAGCAAGCAGAGAGTGGTGTGTGGGTGAAAGACCATGATGCTGAATCCTTCTCTCTTCAGTGACTGCTCTTGGGACTTGTTTTGACTGCCCTGGGTTTGTCCCACTCTCCTCCACAGCTCCACCTTGTAGCCTGTCTTGCAGGAGGGGAGCAGGGGTTGTCATAGCTGTGGAGAGAAGGGGGGAGTGTGCCAGGCTGCAGCTAGCTGGAGACTGTCCCCTTGCTTCTCTCAGGTCACTGGAGAGCCCCTGATCCGCCGTTCGGATGATAACGAAACAGCTTTGAAGACCCGCCTGAAGGCCTATCACACGCAGACCTCTCCTCTGGTTTCTTACTACAGCAAGCGAGGGATCCATACGGCGGTGGATGCCTCCCAGTCTCCCGACGTGGTGTTTGCTAGCATCCTGGCAGCCTTCTCGAGAGCAACATGTAAAGACCTGGTTATGTTCATTTAGGGCTCTGTCCCAGGATGGAGCTCTCCTTTCCTTCTCTCTCTGTCTCTCCATCTCTGTCTCTGTGTCTCTGGGGCCAGGGAGGGTGAAGAGCGAAGCAGAATAGAAAAAGAGGGGAGAAGATGATGCAGCCCAAGGCAGGGCTGTGCTAATTCTCTATTAAACCAGCTGTTAACGGTCTCTATCTCGGTATATGTGCACGTCAGTCTGTCTGCAGATGCTGGAGATACGGCCCCTAGAGGTCGCAGCCTGCCCAAGCACCAGCCGCCTGCTGCCAGAAATGGGGTTTGCCCCCCTTTGGGTCCAAAGGCTTTTGTTTCATTCCAGAGGTGTAGCTTCGTGCGAGTGCAGCCTGCTGCTGCTCAGGGCTGGGGAGAGCTTGTTCTCGTCGTATGTGTTTCATTCTCTGTGGGATGGCAGGTTACCTGAGAGCACAGCCTGTCTTCCTCCCATTCTGATGGTGCTTGTGGGGCAGAAGGAGGGTGGGTGAGAGCTGGGGGTTTCAGTATCTCCTCATTTGTGGAGCCCAATATAGCAAATATTAGTGAGAGGCTTTTTTGGTTTTTTAACAACACGAAGTCTCTGGTCAGAGTCCGACAGTCACTATGTGTAGCCAGTTGGGATCTCCTGAGAACAAGAAAAAGGTTTTATCCCTTCACTCTTGCCTTGGCTTTGGCCAAGAAGATGAAGATGTGTTGAGCTTTTCCTGATCCCAAAGTCTAAATAAAGCCTTATTGCAAAACAGATTATTTTTCAAGGCCTGAGAGACAAAATTATTAACCACTGTCTTCATGTGCCTAGGAGCCAAGGACCTTTGTTATGAGATCATGGAAATGTCCTTGTTTCTTGAGCAAACCGAGCAGCTCTGCCAGGTCCTCTGTTTGAGGACACCACATGCAGTGTGGTTAGTGCCCAGCTCCTCGGGGCCATTACGCTGCTGTATGATGACCACGCAAGGCTGGTGATGACCTTTGCCCGTGCAGGGTTCCAGCCCTTCCTAGAGGACCCTGCTGTAAATGCAGATGGGCCCCGATGAAACTTTGTCCTTTGGCCTTCCATGTCTGTTTACTGATGTAGAGTTACTGAGTACCCTGCTCTTCGGAGGAGATGTCACGTCTCTCCTCTGCCCTGAGCTGCTGTGGGCTGTGTGTCCAGAGCAGATGCATAATCCTCAGGAATCCCTCACTCTTTTTCTTGATAACTTCTCTTTTGTCTAAAAATTGTTCTCTGTCCTTATACATCCTTTCCAGGGAAACAACCTCTTCCCTTCCAGCAAACTGGAAAGAACACCAGGAACTGAAAGCAGTTGACTTGTTGCTCTTGAAAGCACATGACTGCGGGGAGAGAGGGTTTGAAAGTAAACGGTGCTGGTTTCGTCAGCAGCCTGCAGTCCCCTGAGATCCCCCAGATGGCCGTGGCCTCGTCACTCGTCTCGGGTTTTCCTGTGAAAGGGCAGCCCCGGCGTGTGGCGTCGGCATGCTGGGAGGTCACGATAGCGTTTAGCACAGGATTGCCGTGCTCCAGGGTAGCGGAGAGGAGAGTGTTAGAGCTGCCACAGCCTCTTGGTGAAGAAGTTCTGAGTGGAAGCAGCTTTTATCTTGGTGTCTCGAGAGAGTCCAAGAGGAGAGCTGCCGCCCCCTCCTTCCTGCCGTAATGGCAGGAGGGGTTTCCAGCCAGTTGGTGTTCCTGGATTTGGTCATGGTTTTACTCCACAGCAAGAACAATGTGTTCTTCCACTCTCCATTCCTTTTCCCCTTTGTGCTTACTTTGCATCCAGCTCGTCAGCCTTTTTCTGCCGCAAACCATGATTAATTTTTTTTTTCCCTAAATGTATTTTTTTCTTTGTTCCCATTTATTCCAGCTGAGTGACTCCGTGAACCAGATGAGAGACCACCAAACGCTGCACACTCTGCTCCATCACCCATTGCATCCCTCCCCTGGGGGCAGGGGAGGCGGGGGGCAGTGGGAGGGGGTTACGATTGATGGGAGGGGAATGAGGAGGTGGTAGACAAGGGGCTTGGGGGCTGATTTGGTTGGGTTTTGTTTGGATTTCTTATTGAGCAGAATCATTGTGAAGAGGAGATGGCCTTCTCCTTAGAAATCACAGTTTGGGGAAGCAAAACAATTGTACAGAGTGAAGCATCTCTGCCAGTTATCAGATGCAGGTCCTCAGCCTGGTAGGAGGGTAGGGCTAGATGCCGTTCCAGGTCTCTCCAGGACTTTCAGGGCTCGTCTCAGGGGCTTTTAGTGCTCTGAGGCCAATGCAAGGTTTGCTGTGATTCTTCTAAAGTTGCTTCCTGTCAGCAAGGACCAGAAATGAACAAATGACTCATCACCTCTGAAATGGAAAAGAAAAAAAAAGATGCCATGGTCTTTTCCTGGAAGTTTTTGTTTTTCTTGTTCTGCTGCATTCCTAAACCCTGGCATAGAGACTTCTCAAGGTTTCTCTGGTGCTGAACAGAGGGGCTGCGGCTCTAGTCCAAGCCTGCCTTACTTGGCTTTTCTGTGATCATGAGCAAGCTGGAATTCACACAATTCTGAAGAAATGCAAAAGAGACTTTCTTAATTGAATGCAAAAATAACACTTAATTGGGGTTTTTTTTTTTGCATTTCTTTTTAGATCAAATGGTGCCTTGTCTAACCTCTGAATCAATAATAAAATAACCCCTTTACATTTTATATCTGTTGCTGTGTCCTCTTTGACCTGCAGACAGCGTGGAAGAAGAGAGGAGGCAGATGACAGCACAGCCACTAACATTTGAGCTGGGTGGATCCTCGGGCCTGATCCTATCTCAAGGATGTTGTTCTGTGCAGCTGGAAATGCGGCTTGTAATTCCTTTTATCTCTTTTCCTTGCCAAGTCTGTTACAATGCTTTCTATCACCATAGCAATGGTGTCTCTTGCTGCTTTTCTCCTTTTTCTTTGTGCATGATGCTGAAAGCACCGAGCCCCTGTACATCCTGACACTTCCTGGTCAGAGCCCCTTTCAGTATTTTTTTAACTGATGTAATTCCTGGCCTTTCCCCTCCCTTTGCATTGCTGCTGTGTGGAGGAGCTGATGTTATTTCCTTCTCTCTTGCAGTAACTAGAAGCCACATATTGTGTCTTCTGTTTCTGCTTGCTTGCTTTCTGCCTTATTGCATCCCTCCTTCCCCTCCACCGGTGCCTCTCTGCCTACGCGGGGCAGAATTCTAACGCAAGCAGTGAGAGCATTGCCTGGCCTCCCTTTATCCTGCCTCCACAGGGACCCGGACCCTGGCTCTCTGAGGTATCTCGGAGGAAGGCTGTTCTTGATGTGTTGATGGAGGGTTGTCAGTTTTCCACAGTGCTCTTGGTACCCCCCTTGCAGTGCTGCTTGCGTTGGGGGCTTTGCTTTAGGCACTGTGGGCAGGCAACAGAAAGGGTCAGGCTGCATGTGCCCATTTCCTCGTGAAATGACTGGTTCCTGCAGCAGAATTGGGCGCTCTCACTCCTCCGCCACTCAGTCCCTCTGTGCTCTGGTGTTTTTGTTACCTCTCTGTACCTCTGATCAGCATTCCCTCTCTTTTGAAGGCAAGCTTGTGCCTCTCTGGTGTTTGTGGTCTTCTTCCCTTGTTTCTTTGATGGTGTGCTCTTCCTCCTTGTTTGGGATTATGTCCTCTACTGCTTGCCTGCTGTTGTTTTAAAAACCTGTTCTGCCTGCTCCTCCTGGCTTTCTCCTACGTGGGATGGAGAAGTCTTGGCTCCTCTGAGCTGGGCTGCTTCCATTTGATCCTTAGTCCTAAGTGTGGAGCGTGAAATGAATTGTTGGGGTGCTGTGGTGGAGGCTGTTTAGCTCAAGCCTGTGTCCTCTGTAGTTGGATCTGTTCTGTGACCTGTCTCTGTCATGCTGACCTTGAATGTTTTCCACAGCACGTGCTGCTCTGCAGGTGCTGTAAATTCCTTCTGTTCAATGATTTCACTCCAGCAAGCTGCTTATCAGGCACTCTTTTGAAAACTGTTCGTATTTCATACACACAATTATTCAGCAGCTATAAAAGGGGAAAATTCCTATTTATTTCTTTTCAATGATTTCACTCCAGCAAGCTGCTTATCAGGCACTCTTTTGAAAACTCTGTTCGTATTTCATACACAGAATTATTCAGCAGCTATAAAAGGGGAAAATTCCTATTTATAGCACAAGGACCAGCATCAAATAGGACACTGAATTCTCACTGATAGAGGAAGTGACCTGTTCTCTAATGCAGCAATATTTCTGCTGAAAAGAAACAGCATCTTGGATGGGGGGGAGGGATTAAAAGCCCTGGGCCATCTCTTTCCATTAAAAATGTGCTGCAGTCCTAAAAATACAGTATCTGCCCTTCTCCCTTCCTGATGAAACCATCTGTGAAAGAGAGATGGGAGAAAAACCTTTCACTGTGGATTTGTGGTTAGTAATAATGAGTCCACCGACTCCTGATGGTCTGGTTTGGAGCTGGTCTTAAGTTTTTGATCGATACCTGAACTCTGACCTTGGGAGCGAGGAGAAGTCACTACAGAGTGCCTGCTGGGGGCAAGGAGCACAAATCCCTTGTCTGTAGAGAGTTTGTACAATCGCAGTACATGTGTGCACAGCCCTGAAAGAGAGCACGTGGGGCTGAGGAACAAAGAACTGGCTGAGCGCAATGAATGGAGGGGGTGGAAAGAGCGCTGGGGACACGGGTGGTGACTGCTGTGGGGAAGGTGAGTGCTTTGTCTGAGCCTGCTTCCCGTGACTGCCTCTGCTCTCCCTTCCCTTCCAGGTATCTTGAGCCACGGCTTCCCCCAAGGCCACCACTGGCCTTTCCCACCTGCTGTTCCCTATTGTCACCCTGTCCTTCCCGTGGTCTCCAGTCTCTTTAGGAAGAGCTGCAGTGGGTGATACCAAACGAGGACCAGAGGATGGGATTCCCCCTCCTGTCGCTGTGGCAACCGTTGGGCAGGGAAGCAGCAGTGGGGTGTGCTGGGCGGCTGCGAGGCTGGAGGGGTGTGATGGGGAGGCTGCGGAGGCAGGGCTGCGCTGACATCACATCGGGGAGGTGGCGCAGAGGGAAGGGGAGTGGGAAAGGGAGAGCCAGGGAGACTGCGGAGGGAAGAGAGCTGCAGCGGGAGTGGGCGCCGGGGTGAGGTAAGAGATGCTCCGGGGGCAGCGGGTCAGGGTGGGCTCCACGAGCGGCTGTGGGATCAGAGCCTGCCTCAGCATCTTTCTGGCTGATGTGGGATGATGGCTCTTGGGAAGCAGTGATGTTACACAATGTCCTAACAGCCTGGCACAGCAGGGCTTGGTTCTTGAACAGTGAGACCGGCTCAGAGCCTGTCTGGCTGGTGCAGAAGCTGCAAATGCGTCCCCCTGGGATACCAGTGTGTGTCACTGATACTGCTGGGATCACCCAGGGGTACCTGCACCTCCAGGATGGGCTAAAGAGACTGGGGAGCATCCCCGGTCCCTCTCTGGAGAAGGGGACCAGAGTTCTCTCTTGGGATTAGAGCATGAATCATTGATGAAATGAATGAGAAGTTTGGGGACCCAGTTCTCTGAGGTGCATCTAGCTAACAGGAGGCTGTAAGCAGAGCTGGTGCACGGAGACCAAGCCCAGCAGCATGTGTTTGGGGTGGGAATCCTAAACTGCACATCTCCAGCAGCCTGGACGCTTACCTTGCCTGTGCAGGAAGCAATAGATCTGGGGAAGGCAGCCAGGTGCACAGTTATTGCCAGGAGCTCTCTGGATGTGGATCCTAGGGATCTGCAGACCTGGAAGGCAAAATAACCAAGTCCTTGAAACCACTCTGGATGTTGTATTGCCTTTTAGTGTAATGATTGCATAACGGGATCTGATCTGCTAGTGGAAAGAACAGGGGGTGACGGTCACCTCTGTGCCCTGCAGCATCCCAGCAGTACCTATGTGCAGTGCTGGCCCATGGCCCTGGGGTGAATTTCATCTCTTCCTAATCCAAAAGCTGGGCTTGTTCTTTAATGCTTGAAAAAGCTGGTGGGTTTACGGCTCCAGTTCCACAGCAGGGGGGTGCACGGACTCTACACCTACACGCAGGCTGGGCAGCAGTGCCCTCCAGTATGTTAGCAAACTAGAAAATGAGTGCATTAGCACCCACTCCATCTGTGCTAACCTGACTTTCACCCATCAGGATCCTCAATGTGTATCTGACTGAGGAAAACACATCTGGGGTCAGCAGCCCCTTGCTGTGGGTGTCAGAAACCAGTACCGGGGGTGGAGATGGAAGAGGCACAAAGCAGAAACTCAGTAGGGCTGAAGAAACCTTGTTTGAAATCCCAGAACAGGGAGAGGCCAGTGCTCCTGTCACAACCATTCTGTTGAAGTAACTTTCACGCGTTGCCCGTGTTTCATGTATCATTTAAAGGGCTGGGGCAGGAGTGGAGAAATGTTGCCTGAGTGTACATGAGAGCAGAATTGCAGTAAGGAGCATAAATATGCTTTAATTAGGGAAGGCTGCTGCTGTGGGGTGCACGATCCTCCCCCATGAAGGCACAGATGCTGGGTCTGTAGGGAGCGTTGCAGAGTGGCCTGGGGTGGCCACACTGCTGCTTATTTTACAGTAACTCTGCAAAGAGCAACAGCTTGTGCTGCTGGGGGGGGCTTCTGTGGGAGCAATGGGTTGGAGACCCCACGCTTGGAGGCTTTTAGGAGCAGGCTGTGGTGTTGTCACCTAGGTGGCCGTGTGGCCAGCTGTATGTCATGCCTCTGCCGTGGGCAGGCAGGGGAGGAGAGGACCTGCTAGCAGCTCGCTGCGTGGGGCAGCCATGGTGGGAGGGAGCCAGCTCTGGATGGGTCCAGACGCTCCCAAATCAGACCTTGCCAGGTACGGCCTGAACCAGGCTCCCAGGGGCAGTTTGTGAAGGGTGTGGGGAGGAGCTGATGCTGTTTTTCTGCGGTTTCAGTCCCTGAGGTTGCAGTTCTGCATGACCAGCAGCTAAGACTGCTTGTAAGTCATGTTTCAACTTTATTTTTTTCAAGGTTGTTCAAAATTTAGGGGGAGAATGGTACCAGGACCTCCTACAAGCAGAAAGGCCACGTCAACCCTCCTAGTCCTTGACCTTGCTGGCTCTCCTTGCTGTTTCCCCCTGTACTTGCCTACACTGCAAAAGGGATGATCATGTGAATATGACACAGCCTGGCATCTGCACATCAGCTGAAGCAGCTGAGTCTCTGACATGCTCCTCCTGCCTCCATGCAATCCTGTTCCCCAGCTGTGCTGTATTACCTGTGCATTAGGTCGCTACCCCAGGCTATCACTGCTAGATAGACAATAATATTGAAATACAATAAAAGGGAACTTGTGCTCTGCTGGGTGTTGGTACCCAGCCTGCAACACAAGCCCTCCTGGGAAAAGAGGGCTGTGGACCTGCCTCTGCAGAGGCCTGGGGCACAGGGAGGAGGTGCCCTTGTGCTGGTGTCCAGAGAGGGCCCTGGGAGCTGAGCCAGGGCTTGTGAGACATTTTAATCCTTCCTGTTCCACAGCCTATCTATCTTGGCCATGACTCCACTGCAGTGAATGTTTTCCGGTTCCTTTGGCAGGGCACTGACAGGCGCCTACCTTGTGTTTGTTTTCGCTCCTTATCTGGTACCATTGGGAGCAGGCAGCACAGCCGCTGAGTCAAGGAGAGCAGGCTGGTGCGTTCCCATTGCTGCCTGGGCCACCCTGGAGTCCCCTCTATCCTCTCCCTAAACCCTGTCTGAAATTCCCTTCTGCTGAGGTAGCCGTTTGTTTAATAGCTGAGGTTACTTGAGTAATCAATAGTTCTCTGGTTTCCAACGGAAATATTATCCCTTAGGCCAAATCAGCATTTCTGTCTTTGTTATAAACCTTGCCTTAACTCTCAGCTCTGGGGGGATCTAGGTGTCCCAACCTATCAGTGCAGAACCCTGCTCCTTTTCTTTCCCCCTGCCAGCATTCCTTTTCTTCTCTGAGGTTAAGCAAGAAGGGCTGGAAGCACACAGAGAAACTGCTGGAGCCATCTGACTCTCTTTGGTCTCAGCCCCTCTCTTGGCTCTGCCCTAACAGCTCATTCTCTGTGCTGGCTTCTCTAAGGAGGGCGGTGAGGACAGAGGCAATGGGATGCTCACGGCCAAGGGCATTGCTGATATAAATCCTAGCCCATGGGCTCCAGAACTTGGCTCAGCCATGGCCAGCAGAAGAAAAACTGTTCCCATCGCACAGCAGGACCTGTATCCCGGAGCGCCAGGGCTGGGGGACAAGCTGCCCATAGTAAGGCTCCATGGTTGCAAATAAATTTTCCTTGCAAACAGGCGAAGGCACCAACTCCCTGGAGCTGGATTTTCAGTGGTTCCACCCCAGGCAGCCAAAGGCTGGGCTGTGGTTCCGGGCTCCAGTTTCCTCTGACTGAAGGAGGCCACGGGGTTTGTTCTGCTGCTGGGGCAGTTGAAACACCCTCACTGTGCATTGTTAGCGCCTCTGCGCATCTCTTATTTCCAAACCAGAAAAGGTCACAGAGACCCAAGAGAAACCCACTTCCCTCCTTTGCTGGAACTCCTCTTTCTGCCTCGCACATGCTTTTGTTGCCATCTTTCGCTTGCCAAGCGCAGGAACAAACACTGGGGTTTGGCAGGGCTCAAAGCCTTGGCTTGCCGGATGGGAAAGAGGCATTCTTGGTCCTCAGCCCGGGGACAGGGCTCTGCTCCATGTCCACTGCCAGGTTCCCCAGCTGCAATTTTGGTGCTCATCCCACGCCGAGTGCGCTGTTCTTACGTGTCTGGGGATGGGCAGCACCCCTGGGTGGTGGGCTGTGAATCCTGCAGGACTGAAAGTGGGTGGGAATAGCTGGAGCAGGACCCAGAGCTACGTGAACCCCAGCATGTCGCTGTGGCTGAGCCACACGTACAGTGGGAAGCACAGGAGTCGGCTTTTCCCCAAATATGCATGACAGCAGGAGGGCAGGGAAAGGCAGAGGGAGGCCATGGACAGTCAGGATGTCTCCGTTTTGTTTAAACGGGGCTGTTATTGCCAACAGTTGCCTCCTGAGAAACTGCGGAGCTTACCCTGGGGAGGGCTCCTGTAACTCGGAGACAGCTGGGAGGCTCTGGGCAGCTACTGGTGATTCAGTGGCAGGCACTGGACGTTTCCTGGTGTTCAAGGGAACTGGGATGGCAGCCAGGATCAGAGAGGGCAAGTCTGGACAGATGGGAGATGGTCATAGCTGGTGCCTCCCTGTTGGAAGGATGCTATGGAGCAACAGCAGGGCCTGATTTCAGAGAAGCATTTGAGGTTTTGGTGTGTACCGATCGCCCCAGAACCCACAGATGAGATCAGCCCCAGAGAGGGAAGAAGGTTTCTCATGGCTGGTGGAGGTGTGAGGAAGAGGAGGGAGGAAAAAGAGGAATTTCCTGGCTGCTGTAAAGGTGGGCTCTGCTTGAAGAGAAGTTAGAGAGGATGGCCTTGTGGTCATGCCATCAGGCCGGGGGAAGGAAGGAGTGGGTTAGTGGTAGATCCCAGCAGAACAAACCCCTTTTACCTTTCCATGCTGGCCCAGGAATGAAGGACACACCAAACTACAGCTTCCCTCTCCCCCTGCCCACCTTGTTGTGCTGCAGAGAGAGCACAGCACTGGGAGAGGAGCCCTGGACTGAACCGGGCTGAGGGCGGGGGGTTGGCAACCAAGAGTCAGGCCAGGAAGAGATCCCATCGGAGACAAGGGAACCCTGATCAAGCTGATTTTCAAAGTGAAACACTCATACCCTTCCCACCTGATTACTGCTGGCTCAGCCCTCTGGAAAATGACACTGGCTTTCCTTGCTGCGGGGCCAGAGGGCTGTGCTGGGAGCACTGTGCTCCTCTCCCGTCCCGCCTGCAGACGGGAGGTGCTCCTGGCAGGGGCCAGAATCACTCTTCTTTCCCTTTTTGACAGCTGTTGCTGGTTATGAAAATGGGAATGTTCCCCAGCCAGTTCTCGGCAGGAACTGCCCTTTCCAGGGCTGACCGCATGGGCTGTTTCTTCATCTTCCCACCTCCTGACAGTAGTCACAGATTTGGGTACGTGCTGGTCTTGGCGAAACACTGCCCTTCCTTGCTCCTCTTCCTGACTCGCTGCACAGGAGAGGCCCACAGCTCTGGCTTGTCAAGAGGGGGATGTTTGTTCCTTGGCCCCAGATCAGTAAAATTCTTGAGTCAATTCTCTTCCCAAAGCACAATAAGAAATGCTGGGACCAGTCCCGCTGTGGGGATTTATACCCCAAGCTGTCAGTCTGCAAGGAAATCTTGTTCCTAGCACAGAGATCCTGACACCAGCTACTGTCCCCTCTCCCCACAGAGCAGGATGGAGATCACACCTTGCAGGAGAACAGGAGAAACATCATGGCATCTTGCAGGAAAGTAATTATTTCTTGTCACATCTGATGCAGAGGCCAAGTGAGCATCCACAGCATGGAGAAGGGAACATTGGGCAAAGCTTAGCGAAGACAGAAATAGGACAGCAGGGCTCACTGCTCCTGGAAGCTGTGGGTATCCAAAGCTTAGCAAGATTTGTGGAGAGGTTGAGCATCTCCAGGCAGGGAGACTGCAAAAGTTACCACTGCTTACTCTTGCAACAGGGTAGGAAACCCCGGGGTTCAGAGCTTAAGCCAGTTTCTAAGAGAAAAGAGCAGAACTAGCAGGGAAGGGAAATTACTCCTCGTCAGTTCACTTGCGCTGTCCTTGCAGCAGCCGGCGTTGGCTCCTCAGAGGACACTGCCGGCGCAGAAGTGGGTGGATTCAGGCCACATCCTACCCAGCAGGTTGAGGGTTCCTCGGAAAGCCCAAATGGTGCAACTGAGCTAATTCAGAAAGAAGTTGTCTGGCTAATGCCAAGGTCAGTCTGAATAACTCCTTCCACTCTCTCTTCCACTTTTGTTGTGAGCTGAGGCAGGAAGCTGAAAACTCCCCGGCTGATTTTGGGACCCCAGGCAGAAGGAGGTCAGCGACTGCCCTGGTTCTGAGTAACAGATGAGTGTGTTGGCACTGACCCCCCGGCGCTCAGTTCCCTCCCTGACTCCTAAAAGCACACGACAGCAGAATTTCCTTGATCGTTATTTCAGAGCTCAGGGAAAATTTTGGCCACCAGCACTGAGTTAAACGAAAAGCTGGTAAATTCAGGAGGAAATGTGGCTTCACGCAGCAAGTGCTAACCTTTGGAATTGCTTTGAGAGTTGGTTAAGTCAAATATGATAACTGGCTTGGAAATATTTTGATGGTTTTATGACCTTTAATAATGTCTGTACTTCTGTACCCAGATGAAGGGTCACCAGACTGCTCCAAGACATGTCCAGATTTCTTTAGAGAGATCAGGAAAGAATTCTCTTCCTGTCTTTCCCTGCCCTGTTGTGATGGCCTGTGATCCCCGTGAAGCACAGGAATTACCCCAGGCCAGAGCAGCACAGCCTGTTCCCATGAACCCCGCTTTGGGATGAGAATGATCTCTGTGTTACGGCACTTCTGCAGGTACCGAGGTGGCGTTTTGGAGACTTTGTCTCCGAGACAGAGCGTTACTCAGGGGAAAGAAGTACCACATCTGTGTCCTCAGGAGCAGACACAGGGTTTAAGCCCCATGTTAATGTTCTCCCAGATGGTCCTGAAGAGAACCAAGAGGTTCAGGTCTCTCCCCACGATGGCACTGACCTCCTGGCAAGTGAAGGAGTGTGGATGCCAAGATGAAAACAGTCCCTTTCATTTTTCTTATTTTGCTTTTACTATCCCCAGCCCAGTGCAGGGCGGTGAAGGTCGGGTGGTGGCTCCAAGTGGTGTTATTTCACAGTGACCTTCTCATGGCCGTTGCAGAAGGGGCTCCGGGTAATGAGAAGCCCTCCTGAGAGGAGTTGTGCTCTTGTCCGTGGAAGTTCCACCAAGATCATTCTCCTCCCAGGTGTACACTGGCGCTTTGTGGGAGCGGGGCTCAAACCTCCTTTGAAGCCAAGCAGGGACAGGCTTCAGCCACCACCTGCCCGTGACAGCAGGTCCCCCTGGTGCTCAGTTCCCTGGAGCCCTCTCCCATTAGCAGGTCACTGCAAGCAGTGGATTATACCCTGGCAACAGGGACACGGCAACATGCAAGCCCCAAAACTGCAGCGCCTGCTCCACTACACAGCAAAATAGGTCGTGCATCAGCAAATGAAAAAGGCCAGATGGTGTCTGCTAATACAGCTTAGTTCATGGCCTCCAGGATTAACTCACTAGTTGTCGTGTCTGTAGAAAATAGGAAATGGGTGGGTCGGGTGGAGGAAACGTGTGGTGCGCCCTGCCCTACCTGTGTTTGTAGGATGCAGCAGGTGGAAAGGATGTCAGAGATGCTGTGAGGTTTTGAGATGAATTGCTGCCAGTGCCTCTTTGGGGCTCTGGGCACTTGAGCTAGTGCCTCGTACCAAGCCTTCCCACCCGGCTCTGCTTCCACTCCCACTGCAAGCGTCAGTAGGGTAGGGAGAAAGATGCTGAGCCGTACAGGGATCCCCAGCGGAGACAGGGACACTGTTTGTGGTCTGTGCAGCAGTGACAGCTGTGCAGGAGAAGCCCACAGCTTCCTGTCCTGCACCAGCTGCAGAACAGCCTCCAGTTTGGCCTTTTGAACTGCCAGGCACCCACGTGTCTGCAGGAGTGAGACAGAAAGCTGAGGCAGAAGCCTCAAGTCTTTTCAGTGCCTTCTCTGTGTGACACACTGTTCTCCTTTCCTGGAAACCAGGCCAGTGCCTCACTCTGTTCTCCTTGCAGAAATCAAGCCCCACGCCAGTGCTCTAGCTTCTTGGCATTTGCTCTCTGCAGGCAGAACAAACCCTTCCTCAGTCCTTCACGAATAGTCCTCCTGAAGATTTCACCTTGATCCTTGCTGCCTCTGCTGCGGCCAAGTTTGCTCATATCCTGCACGATGCTGAGCCCCACGATAAACAGCTGCCATCA
>NW_010103215.1:0-5134 GCF_000699245.1 Pterocles gutturalis | reverse complement strand
ACTGGTGGCACCTGTTCCTCCCCACTGAGTGAGTGCCTGGCCACCACCAGTGTGCCCAGGACAGGCAGCTGCCTGCTGCTGTCAGAGGTGTTTGTCACCCCCACCTTCTAGCCACAGCCAGCTGTCACAGGCATTGGCGTTTTCTCCAGTGACTAATTTGCCTGTGTTTATGCCAACACCAAACACTAATTGTCTGTTTAACGACCCAGGTGAGGAGGGAGTCTGGCTGCTTCCTCGTAGGGTAGGGATCAGACCAGCACCTTCCTGACTGCAGCACCCCACTGCGCTAAACCTTCTCAGTTATAAATCCCCTGTCATTAAGGATAGCAGGACACCAGTAAGAGTGAATCCAGAGTGGGGATCATTGTTACTTCTGAGCCCAAAGCTGTACAGTGAGCGTGCAGGGCAGCAGGTGTAAAAAGAAATCAGAACAGCCTGTTGCTTTTATTACAAAAGGAAATGCTCATTTTGTAGAAGGGAAAAGCATGTCAGATTACTATTATAAGTAATTGCTTAATGCTCCCTACCTTTATGTCATTGCTGAAGTAGACGGTGGTTATCTCCAAGCCCTTGTTTGAGGTCTGCTTTCAATGTACATGTATCAGCGACGGGGCCAAGCCCATGGCCCTCCCGGCTGGCTGAGCCCTGGAGGAGACAGGATGGTGAGCTACGTGGGCACACGAGCCTCCAAGTTCTTCCCCCTCAAAATCTCCCCACCTCCCACCTCTTTTATCAGCTGCTGACAAGATTTGCCATGTGTGTGGGTGGCTCCCAAGCTTACAAGATGATTCCCCGCTCCCCCCCACCTCCATCCATGGGAGCATTCAGGATTTCGAGGAGGGGGAGCACAGCATTCCTCCATCTGCAGGCCTGTTCTGCAAGGGATGCACGATGCTTTCCGAGAGCTGCATGTGGTAACTCTCTCCCCAGATTTCACATGACAGCATCTTCCCCAGAAACTCACAGCAGGGAGCGGAAGATTGCTGTGCTGTGTGTGTGGGTGTCGGGAGGGAGCAGAGTAGGATGGGGAGACGGAGGGAAGAGGAGGTGTAACCACAGAGTAAACCAGAACAATCCTCTTGGAAGAGCCTTGAATTTCTGATCCCAGGGCTCCCATCTCCTGCCTTTTCCTCTTCATTTAAAAGAATGTCAATCCTTGTTAAGTCCAGCAGAGAAACAGGGAGTCAAGAAGAATCATCTCTTCCTTCCCTGAATACCTCTCACGGGACCACGAGAGGCAAACAGAACACGAACTAATGAGATCAACCCTGAAAGTGTGTGCGGATTTACACACTGGGGACAGCCCTCCCCAGCCACCGGTGTCTTCCCTG
This sequence comes from Pterocles gutturalis, assembly GCF_000699245.1. Taxonomy (NCBI): domain Eukaryota; kingdom Metazoa; phylum Chordata; class Aves; order Pterocliformes; family Pteroclidae; genus Pterocles; species Pterocles gutturalis. Next base: position 3,803 of record NW_010103215.1, on the reverse strand, counting down.
GAGAGACATAAACGGCCGCTAATGACATCTCCACCTCAGAAACGATCAGAGTGCATGTCATTACAAACCAGTGTTTCCCCAGGGCCCTGACAGAAAATGACCCCAACGAGCTTCAGCTCTTGAGTACGCAGCTGCTACCTCCTGAATGCAAAGCACCCCTCACCACAGAGCTCAAAGCTCTCGTGGTTATTTTTCTCTGACAGACCAAGACTGACATCCCTGCTCTGCAAACAGGGGAGCTGGGGCCATGAGAAGAAGAATCAAGGGAAGTCCACGTGCTCCTGGCACAACTCTTCAGGGCAGAGAGCTGGGACGAGACCCCTCGCTGCACCTCTGAGAGGTCTAAAGCTCCTTTTGTGCTCCTTGGGTCTGTCTGTCCCTCGCCTTTCTCTAGATGCTGTGACTACAGCAGCCTTTTGGTTTGTCTGCAAGGTGTCACAGCACATACCTGGCTGTCCCCTGTGGTGGGTCCTCAGGAGACAGACCCTTAAAACTGTCATTTGCATTTGGCATCTAGATCCCTTTAACAGCCCCGGCTGTCCCACCCAAGCACGGCCAAAGGTCTCAACCTGCCCAATGAGATCGGAGCTGAGTCACCCCAGTGTCCCTGTCCAGCAACAAGGAAGAATTCCTGGTGCAAAGCTGTTCCCCTCCTTCCTCCATGTCATCATGTCTGTGTCTGTTTCAGAAAGCAGCAACACAAGCTGGATTTTCTCTAAATTCCATCTGCTCTGAAACACAGCCTGTGACCCATGAATTAACCGCCCATAGCTGCCTGGGTAGAAGACTGAGAAACCCCGAGGAGAGCCGTGTACTTCTAGAGAAAACAGCCTGTTCCAGGGAGGGGTTCACACCTCAGCGCCAGAATGACCGGGAGGTTTCAGGCAACTTTAATATTTGTGCATCCTGAAATAGCTGTTTCAACATCCCTGCGGGCCAGGGACAAGAGCAACAGGCAGTTCTGTACCAAACCTGTGATATCTGGGTAGCCAGGAAAGGGGGGGGGGGGCAGGCAAAGGGGACGTGGCAGGAGCTGGAGTTTCTATTTTATCGGCTGCAAAGCAAAGCTGGCACACCTGCCTGCCAGCGCCGCACCGCAGCAATATTCCCGGCCACGGCACACCCCAGTCCCTCCATGCAAATACTCCCAGTCTGAGAGCTGACTTTCGCAATCCCTTCCCGGCAGCCAGCCTCCGCTTTCACTCTCTGAATTACGAAGGGGAGTTTTCATTACATCACCAGAAGCTCTTCCTCCTTGAAGCCAGTGACAGAGCTGTCACACCACTTTGTGGGGGTTTTTGGGGTGTGGGTGGCCAGCGTATTTCTCAGGAAAGTGACCCGGTGCCTCCCGAAAGCAGGTTCAGCCCAGCCCACCCTCCGTGGCTGGGAACTGCACCAGGCAGTACGGGTTGGCTCCAGCTGCTGCCAGGACAAAGCATGCCCTGCACTGCTGCTGGAAGCCTTCCTGGGAGATACGGCATTTTCAGGGAGCTTTAAAAGTTGCCTGTGCCAAATCCTGCTCTGATTTAAGCAGCAGTGTCGGAAGTCAGCAGACTTCCAGCTTTTTGCTAGCGTAAGCAAGAGCAAATTTGCCTATCAGAGCTGGGATTTGCGGAGCAGTTCAGTGAAGCGTTTGAATTCTCCCTCTTTCCTTTTTTTTTTTTTTGTTTGTTTTCTTTTGTTTATCGTTTCAAATATCCCTCAGTTAAACGGTCAGACGGTGACGGTTTCCCTGCAGCCCAGGGGAGGGGCTGATCTGATCTCACTCCCAATCCGGTGACTTTCCAACCAGCCTCTTTCCTCCCCTCCCTGGCAGCCCACTTCCGTACCCTCTCCTTCCCAGCCCCAGATCCTGGCTCTGGTTTGGGATTTTTTTTTTTTTCCATTTGAATCAAAACAAAATACCTGGTTCAAACTGCTCCCTAGTCAGGAACGTGCTGAGCAGGAGCCTCTGCTCCTGGCAAGGGCTACGGAAACTCGCCATGGAAAAAAACACCTCGACCACGGAGAACTTATTTTCAAGTAGATGGTATGTCTGGACCACGGCAGGGTCAGGACAGTGAGAAGTCTGCATCTCTGAGCTCCATAAAAGCACTGAATTCCCTCAAACGTATGGGTCCAACTTGCAATCACATCAAATTCTTCAGGATAGCGGCCTTAGGGCTGATCTCCATGGGGAGATGTGCAAGCAGAAGGCAGAGGCACAATTACCACGTTATATTATCGTGAAAGGGTCACACAGATGATATTTTCTCTTTGAATTGGTTGTGCATAATCACTCAAAAGGGATAGCACTGCTGACATCTTGAAAAAAAGAGAGATTTCCTGAGAAGCCTGGACTGAAAACAGATCTAGAATCATAAAGCAATCTAGAATGAATTCTAGAATGGTGTTCAGAATGCTATCTAGATCCACATTATCCAGATTTCACTCTAGAACATGATCTAGACCCATAAAGCGATCTAGAACGTGATCTAGACCCACCTCCCTGCGGAAAACCCCAACTCCAGAATTCATACCTGCTCTAACTGCGCCAGCCCCACCCCAGCTCTACAAAGAACTGACTGTAAAGGGCTAATGGCCCGTCAAGGGCCCTGAGAAGGGAAGGCCTTGGGATGTCTCAAACATCTTGGTTGTCAAAAGGCAACAGGCAATAATCCTCTCTCTTGCTGATAAGGAGAAGCACACACCAAAGGCTTTACTCCCCTCACTAACCAAGGACAAACTTTTGCTTAACAAGGTCATGGTCCCCCAGCTTGAAGGCGCCAACAAGTTGTTCAAGAAATGTGTAGATGTGGTGCTTCAGGGCATGGTTTAGTGGGTTGGGTGGTGTTGGGTTGACAGATGGACTTGATGATCCTTGAGGTCTTTTCCAACCTTAATGATTCTATGATTCTATCTAAAGACTGGCAAGAGCTCTGCACAGCTCAGGAGCAGGGAAGATGGCTCTGAAGCCACCACAAACCCCTCGGATTTACCCTGGCCTCCCCCAGCCCTGTTTGCATCATGATTCCTCCTATAAGGGAATGAAGAGTCATTTCTGCCCCATCAGCACGTTGCATGCTGATGCCTTTCCCAGGGACTCCAGATGGTTTTGCTCTTTGTCTCTCTGTTTGTGTCGGCACTACTGGTAATTCAGGCCTGTCTCACATTAGCTTTTGAGATGAAACCTTCCCACAATTAGTTACAGTCTGTGCTCTTGCGCTGCAAAGGACGTAGGGCTGAGCTGTCAGAGCGCTGTCTGGGAGATCCGTCCCACACACAAGTCCTGTTCAGGTTTCTCTATTTCAGTCAGGAGTGTGATTTTTCTAGTGAAATCATCAAACTAAGACAGTCTCTGCTACAGATGGGTAGTGACAGCCATTTAAAGATGCCTCATACCTGGCCTGTCTCAGAGCTAATTTCCATACAATCTTCTTTTACACCGGCACCTCATCTCTCCTTTCTTTCTCCAGCCTTCCTTTCCCACTAGTGAAATTGGGAGAAGATCCTCTCACATGTCGATGCACTCCAGGAGCTCCACAAGAGAAGTGTCAGAGAAATGCTAAACATTTTCTTGCTTGCCCACGACCTGCCAGCCTGACAGGGACCAGAGCTCAGCAACTCACGCTGCTCAGGGGCTACACGCTCCACAAACACCCTTGGAGCATCCCTGGCTCTCTTGGAGCAGAACTGTTTGGCTCCCTTACTAAATTAGCTTGCTAATAACAGGGTTCTTGATCCCAGGCAGGAATTTAACACACTGAGGCCAATCCTAAGTGTGGTCCAAAACTTCCAGCTGGGCCCAAGCCATGCGTATCGCA
>NW_010103214.1:1952-8253 GCF_000699245.1 Pterocles gutturalis | reverse complement strand
GCAGAGTCCCGTCTCTCAATCACGGCAGAATTTATAATCATAGAATCATAGGATGGTTTGTGTTGGAAAGGACCTTAAAGATCATGAAGTTCCAACCCCCTTGCCATGGGCAGGGGCACCCTCCACTAGACGAAGTTGCTCAAAGCCCTGTGTCGCCTGGCCTTGAACACCTCCAGGGATGGGGCATCCACAACTTCCCTGGGCAACCTGTAATCAAGAAGAATGGGCTACTATAGATGGGAAATTGGTTATTCCCTCCCATTTGTTATGGTCATTAGTAAGGGAGGACCATCAAAAAACTGACTATTTAATTGAAAGGATCACTGCCAGGAATCTATACGCTACAGTCACTCAAGTGACCTGACAGTGTGACCTTTGCCTCCAAGAATACCACCAAACCAGAACTTGGTCAAATTGGAAAGGGCCATAGGCCTGGGCAACAGTAGCAAATTGACTTTTCAGATTTACCAAGAAAGGGGGGTATCGATATTTGCTGGTATTAACAGATACCTTTTCAGGGTGGCCAGCGGCTTTCCCCACCAGAACTGCCAAAGCCCGGGAGGTAACCGGAATCCTGTTACAAGAAATAATACCATGCTTTGGAGTTCTAGCCACAGTATCCTCAGATAGAGGACCACACTTAATTTCAAAAATAGTGCAGCAAATTAATCAGCACTTGGGCATTGACTGGGAAGTCTACACTCCGTACCATCCTCAATCAAGTGTCTGAGTAGAGAAAATGAGTAATTTGATCAAACAGCAAATTGTGAGACTAGGGCAAGAAGCTGATTTGACCTGGGCTCAATTTCTTCTGCTAGCATTGCTGTGGATTCGGACTAAACCCAGAAACAAACAAAGGTTAAGTCTCTTTGAAATGCTTTATGGGAGACCATATGGGGTGCAAAAGGGAATGTCTACCCAAGTTGGGGAAGAAACACTGACCCCTTACATGGTGGCCCTGGGTAAACAACTCAGAAAAATTGAAAAGCATGTGGCTGGAACTCAGAGCAGAGGGTTGGATGGACCAGTACATGATATACAGCCTGGAGATTATGTATATGTTAAGTCTTTTGTGGAAAAGACTCTGGAACCACAGTGGGAAGGACTGTTCCAGGTGCTTCTCACTACCTTCACTGTGATTAAGATCAAGGAACAGAGCACTTGGATCCACCACACTTGCATGAAGAAAGCTCCAGGGGCCTTTTGGAAAGCAACACCAGGTAACAATGAACTGAAAGTTAAGTTTACTCGAGCAAAATGAGTACGTTGTGGTCGAGAATATTTAGTAATTTAGCCTGCAGAAAGTTAATTGAGAAAATTGTTTTATTTGTAATCATAATTGTAAACCAAAAACTGAAAAGAGCTGAAAGTGCCTCTAATGATAATAGAGAATGGTGAGTGGACTTGATCCGAAGCCTTAACAACTGATGGTAGAAGCATTAATGGAAAGCTGGCAGTTGTAGTCATGTGGTGAACAAATGGTAACCATTTGCATACACTATCGGAACGGCAAAAGTTGGAAGGAAATGGGCACTCTGAAGAGCCATAGGAGACAATGTTGAAATAGGGTGTTGTATGATTAATGGAACGACCCATGAAAAGGTAACTGTAATTTTGATAAAGCCAATTTCCAAAAGTGGCCACCAAGGAGATTGTATTCGCCCAGGTAAACTGGATTGTCGGTATGATTTTGGTTGTATCCACCCAGGTAAATTAGATTGTTGGTATAATTTTATATTGACACAGACTGTGGTTAGCTGTTTTTGGACTAATAATGGTCAAGAGCTTAAAATTGAGGAGGGCGCTGTATTAAATTTTAAGATAAATGCTGTACCTTTTACAGCAGTGGGGCCCCTTACAACCTATACCAGTACTCAAACAGCCCAACCCCAAACCAAACTTGAACCCAAGATTTATGAAATTGACCCATACATAATCAGGACTATGGGCCAACAACAACTGTTGTTAAACCCAGAGTGGTCTCTTAAGCATTTGAATTGCTAATGCAGATTAACATCTCAGAAGTCCAACCAGCCTGATCCTCTTTCCTAAAAACATCTTTCAAGGGCTGGACAATATGGTTGCAAAAGCAAGCACACCTTAGGGGTAGAATGTGAAAAGATTTAACTGGAATATTAGGAACAGGATTGGGAGTTTTAAACGATACCGATTCAGAAATGTTAATCAATAAGCTGGCCACTGCAACAAGTGATTTAACAAAACTAAAACAGCCCCTACAGTCATCTTTATTGGCATTGGGAACTAGTTAATGGCAGGTTTCGAAAGTGTTACCAAGGTGGGAAAAGGCTGAGGACCAAGACCGTAGATTAATAGTAGATGCATTTAGTATGGTTCAGGGTAATGTGTCTTTAACTTTCAGTTGTATACAAGCACAGTTATGGATGCAGGCAACTGCTGCCTTGATTATAAGGGAAGGGGGTGAAGGTGTGGGACAATGCCACTGATTTTGAAAAGAAATTCCAATCTTGGTGGACTATGGTAAACTTTACCTATGATCCTGCTACTAATGTGGCTACTGCCTTTGTGCTTAGTATACGCAATGCCACAGTTGATATAATCCACCCCATCATGGCACTAGGATTGAACCATGAGGGAACAGTGCTGTATCCCTCAGAACATAGAGCATGGGCCCAGATGGTGAATGAGAGATGGCAAACTGTAAATTTAGAATCTTGTGTTACCTGAGAACAACAGGGATTTATCTCTGCAAGTAATACAATTGATGCCCAAGACATATGTCTTGACACTGAGCAAGGTGTTTGCCACTTTGAGATTCATCCAGATTAGTCAAAAGACTGTGCTTGTATATATCGGTCAAGGCTGTATATGTTTAAGAACTGCTTGTGTCTTTGTAGAGATAGATAATGACAATGTAACTTTGCCTGTTAAGAATCATTCTAATTTTTGTATTCGTGATTTTGTTAAGATTGTTGGGTGTGACTTTTTATATTTGGCACGAGTGGTATCTCACCAGTTGACAAAATCCAACAACACAGTGTATCACAGGTTATCACCTGCACCTATTGGAATGAACCTTATGGTAGTAAGGCAATTAATTAAACACCAAGACCTGGTCAAAATTTTGAGAGAAATTCAGGGAGATGGAGAGAAGACTAATCACTGTTCATCATGATACAAAAGAAATAAGCACAGTTTTGCAGAGAATAAAACAAGATGCAAGTCATCACTGGTGGGATACACTCTTTGGATGGTTGCTGACTGCAACTGGGGTTTTGAATACATTGTGTCACCCCATTATTGTTTTACTGATATTAGTTAGTGTAGGTTTAGTATTGTTTTTTGTAATACTTTTGGAATTGGAAAATGTTGTGATGAATGGCAACATTAACTTCCTTGTCATGGTAAGGCGTTAAGAGACACATCGTAGAAATTGGGAAGAAGCAGCACCTGAAATGCTTCTAGTCTGGCAAGCATTGCGTCATACTCTTTCTTTCTGATACTCTTCAGTACTCTTGTGTTCCTCCAAAAGGAGTAAGTTTTCATCATAAGGTGAGGGCTTCAAAGGCATCCTTTTAGTAATTGCAGTTTCTATTAGTCTCTGAACTAAACCTCTAACTCAAGGGATTGTGCAGCGTACTAAAGCTACTAATATTCTACCTACAACTGTAAAAGAAGTAAATGCAGAACTCCCCTTCCATTACCCAAACCGAGATTCTAACCATCCTGTCAGGGATGTATCTACTCCTGAGTTTTCCGCTATCTCGTCTGCTAAAGTGGTGAGCCTTTGTAAAGCCCTTGTGATCATCCCATCAGGAGCAGTATTATTTGGGATAAAAGTGCAGCATTTACCTCCTAACACTACACAAACTCCCCTTTTTTCTGCTAGAATCATGTATAGAGCCATTCTATTTTCCTGTGTCATCTGACTGTTAGCACTGGTTCTGCAGTTCCTCTTGCTGCATCCCTAGTGTAATTTATAAATCTCTGCTGATATCCAGTATACATTTTTATTGATAGCTACCCTCCAGAACTGAAAAGAATCAAATCCTGCAGCAATTTAGTTTCTGTCTGTATACTCACCAGGGGTACGTCTAGGAAAAAAAATCCATTAAAATCTGAATAGATATTGTCATCAAAAGAGGTTCCTAAAAGGTTTCTTTTTGTTCTTTGTTTATTCTTTATTTCCTTCTTTTCTAATGCCAGGGTAAATGGTATTCCCAATTGTACAATTGCACATGTGCCTTTCCAGTTACAAGGTAGTGTGGCTCTCAATGTCTTTCTCTTCCACAGAACCAGTACAGATCTTCTCAGGGAACCTTTAAGGATGAGTAGTTTCCATTTTTTATAATTTGTGACATTAAGGATATCTGTTCAGGACTCAAAATCACCTGTATAGCTGCTGGCATTCACACCCTGCTGTGAGAGACAGGCTGTATGGTTACCAAAACCAGCAGAAAATATAGGAGGCTCCTGCAGCCTTATTCTGTAACAGGGGTAACAACAATGCCAATGTTTGTCAAGTCTAATTTTCTGACGCAGTCTTATGCTGATATAGAACAACCATACATTCCATTCCCCTTCTATTGCTAGTCCATCTTAGGGGAAAAGGGATTACCTGAGCAACAGGTTTCCCTTAGGCACAGGCATAACAATCACTTTTATTCAGACTTCTTACAGTATATTTTATCCATTCTACCCAGGCATTTGTTTCTCTATATCCTGTTTGTATCTTAAATGTTTGCTTTAGATCTTTTAACTCCTACTACCTGTACTATTGCAGGATCGTTTGGCGGGGTCCAAGTTTTTAGTAAAAGGTTGTACTTTTATATCTTTTTTTATCTTCTTCTCTAATACCCTTATTTATTCAAAATCTGCCTATTAGGTCTTTTCTTGAAATGTCTGTGCCAGGGCCAAAAGTTTTGTTTACCAACCAATCAGCATTAGTAAATATTATAGGGTTACAGTTTAGATCTGTGCACTCATGCGTTGTTTGACCCTTGTGTGGTGCATTGAGACATGGACTCGGATAGTGGGTGAATCAGAGACAGCATCCGAATGTCTTTATTGTTCTTTACATTGGCTTTTATATTGCAAACTACTGTCCATCCAACATGAGCAATTTTTTCATTGTCTATTAACTGTTGTCCATGAACACTGGTTACCGTTATGATTGACAGATCCCTCAATTGTTACATGTTGTTACACCTACTGTTTCTTGTTACATTTTCCCGCCACCTGGTGTTGCTGCCTCTTTTTCCTTTGAGGGTGGCGTCTCATATCTTGAAGGTCAAACCCTACTCCTACTTGTTTTTCTGTAACAAGAAGTTGCTGTACCATATGTTCTAACATATTTTGAAGGCACGATAACAGGCATGGTACAACCAGCAAAACGCAAAGAAAAACTCCAACAATGACCAATCTTGTTTTAACCAGTGACAACCACCACCCTCAATTCCCCAACCTGCAAACAACTGATTTAGTCTAAAAAAAAAAATCCATTGTCCTTTTGTAATTTCTGTTTGTTTTATCAAGTTCTGTATGCTTGTATGACTTGATTGTGAATGATTGCTCAAATTCATAGAGCACATTCCGTCAAAGTCTTGACAACCATGCCCTTGCGCTAGCAGCAAGAAATCGATTGTTGCTTGATTTTGCAAAGTAGCATGCTGACTTGAATCTACATCATTAGCTAAGGCACTTAACACTTGGGATGTTAGATTATTTTGCTTTGCGAGCCAGCAAGCCAGTCTGTCTTAATTGTGTGAGAGACTTTGCAGCAGCTGCTCCAGGTGCAAAGAATGAGGTAGCAAAAACTCCTCTGGGACTCCATAAGTTTACATAATCTCAGCAGTCTGATTGATAAGTGTGGAGACCCCTATGCTGTCTACTATTATATAAAGTGGAATGATTAAAGATCATAGATGTATTAGGGGCTAGCATTGTTAAGCATCCTAGAGTATATGGTCCTCCCATGTATGTGGCCCTCCCCTGGACCACACCTGATCCCCACAAATTAAGAATATTCCCTGTGGTAATTTTTGAGGGTGATCTAGGGAGTGTAGCCAATCTGAACTATTCACAGGGTCCCTTGTTGTTTCATTACACCATAGGCTATGATTCCTGTATGCTATCTGCTCTGGTGTAACCTAAGATATTAATCTCTTGGGGCTCCGTGTTTGCTGGTGGTAGGTAATCGTCCCAAGTGTCCCACTTTTCAAAACTGGCTGCAAGGTTTCGTTATCAATGCCTAACAATGGCCTAACCCGGTGTTGGAAATGATTTGCGTCGCAAACGGACAGATAAGAAAAATCAAATCAGA
>NW_010103214.1:0-1921 GCF_000699245.1 Pterocles gutturalis | reverse complement strand
AAGCGGAAGAGGTAAACGGGCCCTTGGCGCGCGAGAGTCACTGCTCTCCAAAAACGCGCGCCGAGCACACCACTGAACCGTTTATGTAGGCTTGGTGTTACATAACAGTTACAAAGCAGGGATCAGAAAATCACCAAACGACACCACATGGCACCACTCTGGCCTCGTTCGGGATTGGTCCAAATTGACCAATGAGTGGTCTCAGAAACAGTCCAATCAGCTTCGAGAGTCGGTGTCCAATCAAATGTGCAACTTCTCAATCCCTGCTCTTGCCTCAAGCTCAGGCTTCTCACTCCCAGAGCTTCCAGAATGTTCCACGGCTCTTGCTCTCTGTCTAGGGTTACAGTTCTTTTATTCAGTGGCTCGGTCTGAGAGGCAGCTGCATTCAGTCCTTTATTTGCTTCTCTTGAGTGTGTCTCGTAACAGGTAAGTAACAATAATAACAAGTAACGGCACTAACGTGGTAAGTGACAGCAATGACAAATAACAGCACCAACTTTAACAGATAAACTACAAGTCCCATATCAAACTCCACTTCGGTTATATGGGGATCGTAGATCCGAACATTAATTAATGTTTAATCTCCGACAATGGTAACATTGTCTCATATTGACACGAATCACTGTTTAATATACCACACCGGTTAATAGCTCCCAGTAAATTCTGCAGATTATTGAGTGTGGAGATTTTGTCTCCTGGAACTATTCTCTGAGGTTTGATGGTTTGTTCTGTAATGTTCCACCTGAGATATTTCCAGGGTGGCTGACTTTGTATTTTTTTCTGGTGCAATCTTTAACCTGAAGGAACACAGAGCTTGCATTGCCTCTTTCGCAACTTGCTTTAGTTCTTCAGAGGCTCCTGCAATTAATGTCATCTATATAATGGTAAATTAACATTTTTGGATTTTTGATTTGAACTTCAGATAATGCTCGTGCAATGTACATTTGACAGACTGTAGGGCTACTTTTAGTACCCTGAGGCAGAACAGTCCAGTGATATTGGCATATAGGCTCTTGATTATGGATGGCACGGAAAAGGCAAGACATGGTTTGTCCTCTTCCCCAGGCAGAATGGTAAAAAAGCAATCTTTTCAATCCATTATGATAATAGGCCAATTACTTTGAATTGTAGTGGGAGAAGGGAGACCTGGCTGTAGAGCTCCCATACTTTCTGTCACTGCATTGATCTGCCTCAGATCGTGTAACATTCGCCACTTGCCATTTTCCTTTTTTATTACAAGCACTGGTGTGTTCCAGGGACTTGTGGTCGGTACTATACGCCCTTGCTGCAATTGTTCCTGCACAAGATCATTTAACGCACAGATTTTTTTCCTGTGTTAGGGGCTACTGATCTGCCCAGACCAGTGTATTCGTAATCCATTTCAACAGTATGGAGTTCCTGTACTTCCTTTTTGCAAGTGTTGATATTTTCTTTCCTTTTCACATGCTGCTTCAATTAATGGTGTTGTTTTACTTTTGTGTGAGAGAACAACTACAATGTATTGAGTACTGTCCAGGGGTGGGTGTCAAGCAAGTTGAGAGTTTGTGGGTGAGAATTAAGGGACAGGCTGGCATGGGTGATACTGTTGTGGGTGTCTATTACAGGCCACTGTATCAGGACGAGAAAGTAGACGAGGCCTCCTATAGGCAGCTGGTAGCAGCCTCGCAGTTACAGGCCCTGGTTATCATGGGGGATTTTAACTACCGTGATATTTGCTGGAAGCCCTACTCAGCCAGCCATCTGCAGTCCAGGAGGTTTCTCCAGTGCATTGATGATAACTTCCTGATGCAGATGGTGGATGAGCCGACTAGGAGAGGAGTGATACTAGATCTTATTCTCACGAATAAAGAGGGTCTGGTTGAAGAAGTGAAGGGGGAGGGCAGCCTTGGTTGCAGTGACCATGAGGTGGTGGAGTTCAGGA
>NW_010103213.1:0-5185 GCF_000699245.1 Pterocles gutturalis | reverse complement strand
GGGGGGGTGGCCCCGCCCCTCGGGCCGTGGGCGGTACATCCGCTGTGACGTCACTCGGCACGCAGCCCCGCGGTGCGCTGCTGGGCCTGGCTGCGGCCTCCCGGGGGAGCGACGGGGAAAAGTGACTGCGGTGGTTTTCCTTCTTCCAGAGCAAAATGCAGATCTTCGTGAAGACCCTGACTGGCAAGACCATCACCCTGGAGGTGGAGCCCAGTGACACCATTGAGAATGTCAAGGCTAAGATCCAGGACAAGGAAGGCATTCCTCCAGATCAGCAGAGGCTCATCTTCGCTGGCAAGCAGCTGGAAGATGGGCGCACCCTGTCTGACTACAACATCCAGAAGGAATCCACCCTGCACTTGGTGCTGCGTCTCAGAGGGGGCATGCAGATCTTTGTGAAGACCCTAACTGGCAAGACCATCACCCTGGAGGTGGAGCCCAGTGACACCATTGAGAACGTCAAGGCCAAGATCCAGGACAAGGAAGGCATTCCCCCTGACCAGCAGAGGCTGATCTTTGCTGGCAAGCAGCTGGAAGACGGGCGCACCTTGTCTGACTACAACATCCAGAAGGAATCCACCCTGCACTTGGTGCTGCGTCTCAGAGGGGGCATGCAGATCTTTGTGAAGACCCTGACCGGCAAGACAATCACCCTGGAAGTTGAGCCCAGTGACACCATTGAGAATGTCAAGGCTAAGATCCAGGACAAGGAAGGCATTCCTCCAGATCAGCAGAGGCTCATCTTCGCTGGCAAGCAGCTGGAAGATGGGCGCACCCTGTCTGACTACAACATCCAGAAGGAGTCCACCCTCCACTTAGTGCTGCGCCTGAGGGGTGGTAACTGAACTGGCCAGTTGTTGTTTGCTTCCAAGTGAAAGTTTCTCTGCACTTGTTCATTCCAATAAAGCTGTTGCATCCACAAAATTTTGTGTCGCAAGTTGTGTGAACAACCATTTATACCAACTTGTGGGGGGGTTGACCCTGCCTGGATGCTGGGTGCCCACCAAAGCTGGGCTGTCACTCCCCTCTTCAGCTGGTGAACAGGGGAGAGAAAACAAAACGCTTGTGAGCGAAGACCAGGATGGGGAGATCATTTGGTGATTACTGTCATGGGCAAAACAGACTTGGGGAAAAATTAATTTAACACCAATCAAATCAGAGAAGGGTAATGAGCAATAAAACCAAATTTTAAAACACCCCCACCCCTCACTTCTTCCCAGGTTTAACTTAACTACTGGTTTTTCTCTACCTCCAGCTCCCCGGGAGCACTGGGAATGGGGTTATGATCAATTCATGACATGTTTCTGCTGCTCCTTCCTCCTTAGGGGGGGGTTCCTGACACTTCCCCTGTTCCAGCCTGGGGTCCCTCCCAGGGGCTGTGGTCCGGTGGGGTGCAGTCCCTCAGAAGCAGGCTGCTCCAGCACGGGTCCCCTGCGGGGTCACAAGTCCTGCCAGGAAACCTGCTCCAGGGTGGGCTCCTCTCTCCAGATTCCTGTTGGGAGCTTGCTCCAGTGTGGGCTTCCCATGGGGTCATAGCCTCCTTCGGGTGTCCGCCTGCTCTGCTGCTGGGTGCTCCTTGGACTGCAGGCGGGTCTGCTCCCCCGTGACCCTCCTTGGCTGCAGGGACAATGCCAGCCTCCCCAGGGACTGCAGGGAAATATGTTCCAGTGCCTGGTGCACCTCCTTCACTGACCTCGCTGTCTGCACAGTTGCTTGTCTTGCATTTTGATCCTCTCTCCACTGCTGTTACTGCAGCAGGTTTTTCCCTTTCTTACGTGCGTTATCACGGAGGTGCTACCACTGTTGCTGACGGGCTCGGCCTTGGCTGGCAGTGGGTCTGCCTTGGAGCCAGCTGACATTGGCTCTACGGGACATGGGGAAACTTCTAGCAGCTTCGCACAGCAGCCACCCATGTATCCCCTGCTGCTACTGAAACCCTGCGGCACAAACCCACCGCGTTCACCGCATCGGCAGAGGCTGATCGCTGGCAAGCAGCTGGAAGATGGGCGCAGCCTGTGCGAGCGCAACATCGAGCAGGAATCCACCTTGCATCTTGCGCTGTGCCTGCGGGGTGGTAACTGAACTGGCCCGTTGCTTGCTTCCAAGTAAAAGTCTATTAGTGCTTCTTCATTCCGGTAAAGCTGCTGCATCCACAGAAGTTCACGTTTCATGTTACGTGAGCAACGTTATGCCGTTAACCAAATGTAGGTATCTAATAAACTGTAATTACCTGGTTTCCATGCACAAGGGCATCGTAAAACTGCCTTATGCAAGGCTTACACGTGCATCCAAGTGCAGTAAATCCGTCAGCCGTGGCTTTCCTGAGGTTGTATAAGTGTTCTCATAACTCGCTGGAGCCCTGGCTGAAGCTCAATGCCACCTGCAGATGTTACGCAGCTGTTGGGGTTGTGTAAGTGTGCGTGTGGAACGTGAAGCGGCGATTGTCTTGGAGCAATTGTTTTGGGGCTTTGATAACTCTGCTTTGCCCGGTAATTGTCCTGTCCTCCGGTGTTTCTGCATTAACGGTAACAGCCAGCGAAAGGGCGATCCTGCGGCTCCATCCCGCGCCAGCAGCCTGCTGGGCAGGGGAGTGCTCCATGGTGAGCGGTGGTAGAGCATCGCTGCTGACCCTGCAGCCCTTGGAGCAGGAGCTGGAGCAGCGTGGTGGCTAGAGGGAGTCCCCATCATCCAGTTACGAGGTAGACTTTGTTTTTGGAAAAGTTTAAGCATATTAAGCAAACTTTGTAATTTCAGATATCCTTCACATTGCTCAGAACATGCTTTCGTTCCAGCTTTGCACCAAGTGGAGACATTACAGAGCGAATGAGCTGAAGCAAACATCATGAAGCAGTTTCCATGAAAACACCAGGGGAAGGGAAGTCTCCCCTCGAGTATTTTGTGGTGCAGTGGAGGTTGCTGAATGTCGGAGCTCATGAGGAGTCAGCCATGCTGCATGGGGGATGGGGAAATGGGAAACGGTGGGGAGGCTGAAGAGTAAAAAACCAAAAATGTCCCTGACAAGAGCGGTGGTGTCGCTGGGCTTTGGGAGGGGACGTGGTGGGAGCTGGAACAGAGGCTCCAGCCGATCACTGGCCTCCCTGGGACCTGAAGTGGTGTCACACCATGCGGATCAGAAGGGTGGGATAGCAGGGTTTGGCTCAAGTAACGCCGGTGGTTAATTATTCTTGATTAAGAGAGTGGTGGCAGATGGTTTTAGTGCTTATGGCCTCCAAGGAACAAGTCTGGATAATCAAGATCTGTGCTGAGAAAGCTTCTGAATGCCACTGAGCTGAAGCCCGCGCCAGGTCCCTGTTGGTGTTGTGCCATCGCGGAGCTCAAGGTGTGTCCCGGGGGGGTGGTCCCTGGCTCTGCCCACGCATGTCCCAACCTTCTGGGGACGGTCGGTGCCGGGGGTGGGCTGGGCAGGAGCTTCCCAGGGGGTGCAGGCGCAGATGGAGGACCCCTGCTCGGTTTGTGTGCTCTCAACTAATGGAACTGAACCCTCAAAAAACACAAGCAATGAAGCTTGCCATTGTATGGTTTTCTGGCCTCTCGGGTCATCTGAATTTATGCAGCAATTAAAAATTCAGCAGCCTGTCGGCAGTCTGGGTGTGCTGAAATGGGGTTTGGTAAACGTGGGTGTCTGATCCCGGTCGGGGCGGGTGCTTCTGGAATTCTGGCAGCCGCTCTTACCTAAAAAGGGAGAAGGTG
This sequence comes from Pterocles gutturalis, assembly GCF_000699245.1. NCBI lineage: Eukaryota > Metazoa > Chordata > Aves > Pterocliformes > Pteroclidae > Pterocles > Pterocles gutturalis. Next base: position 1,474 of record NW_010103213.1, on the reverse strand, counting down.
CAGCCTGGTTTTGTTTTCGTAGATCCTTTCTCGATGTGCCTGGGAAGCTTAAAAAAAAAATCTGGAAAAAATAAAAAATAACGGCAAGTGGTTCTGATTTGAAGGTGGCCTGACTGGTGGGAGGGAGAGCTGCTGGAGGGCATGGGGACAGGCAGTGAATGTCAAAAGCCTACACGAATGACTGCAGTGCTGTGTGTTAAGAAATTATTTTATTTTAAATGCTTCAGTGAAAAAAAAAAAAACCAAACCTACAGTGCTGTACTTAAAAAGTAGTGTGCCATGCAGATACAGAACTGCCTGGAGGGGGATCCGAGTGGCTGTGCTGCCACCAGGCAAAGCCCAGAGCTTGCTGGGGGAGAAACCTGCGCCGCGGGCTCGTCAGCTGGGTCAAAGCGCTGATCTCTGCCGGTCGCTTGGCTGGATTTGGTGAACTTCAAGGGATTGTTAATGGTGGCAGTGCAAACACAGCTTGGGTAGGATAAACCTCAGAACAGCAATATTTGATGAAAACAGCGAAGCAGTTCGTAAACATTAAGAATGTATTTTGTTCTAACCATGAAAGTGCCTGCTGTCTCACTTCAGACAACTTCACACGGTTCACGTTGTCACGCGGTGCCTCGGGGTATCTCCTGGATGTTGCCTGGGTTTATTTGGTTTGGAAGGAAAACTCCTTTCATGGGATTTTTTTTTCCAGCAAAATGTTTTAATATGAACACAGCACGTACTTTGTGCTGGATCTGAAAGCATTGCTGCTGGGGAGATGGGGGACGGCCAGCAGCCGCCTCCCCTACGGAGCCCTGGCTGGTATTGAACAGAGACACTTTAATTGCTGCAGCAATTACACAGAGGCAAAAGGGAGGAAAAAGGTCTAGAATGAAAAAGGACACAATTAAGCTTGAAGACACATCATGTCATGGGGACAGCGTTCTGCGCTCCGGTTTCTAGACCCTTTAGCTCAGATCAGCTTAGAGTTTGGACAGCGGGATGCTGTGTGTAATTGTTTTAAAAAACAAAACGGACTCTTCCCTTCGTTTTTTTGTTTTTTTGACACTTTTAGGCATAAGTCCCAACCAGGCTTTCATTCAAGGCCACTTTAGATGCACCAGAGAGACAAAAGACCCAAATCCTTGTAAAAACAGAGGCGTGTTAGAACTAGGTGATGGGTGTTTTCTCCTTGGGGAGAGCCTGGGGTTGAGCCCTGGATCACCCCCCGGCAGCCTGCAAGCCCCTGACAGCCGCCTGCACTTGCCCCCTTTTCCACGACACCAGATACCTGGGCTGTATATGTGTATATATGCACACACACACTTACAGTGCTCTCTGTTTATATAGTCTCATCTGTTTATAGATTTTTATATATTTATATGTTTCGTCTATTGATATATTTTTACCTATTTATGTATTTTTATCTATGTAACCGTACTTATACATTACCAGATGTTTTTATAGTTATATTCAGGCTTTTGCCTTCCAT
>NW_010103212.1:13334-18096 GCF_000699245.1 Pterocles gutturalis | reverse complement strand
TGGGGGGCAGGTGTGTGGGGGCAGGAGGCAGTCAGGCCTTGCCAGGAGGGGAACGCAAGACCTCTCCATGGCTGGTGGGACAGGGACAGGAGGGACAAGAGACCACACAGCCTCGGTCAGTGCAAAGAAGCTTTTTGTCCCCAGCCCTGACCTTCCCTGGCCCTCCATGGCTGTTCCCCAGATGCCTGTCACAGCACGGGGTGACATGGAGAGATGGAGTCCTGGCAGTGAGGGGTGCAGAGAGCCCCAGATTGCATCTGGAGCCTGCAGCACTGCTCTGCACCGCTCGGTTTGCCGTGCACGCATGGCACCAGCAAACAGCGCCCGATATCTGTGCAGGGACGGTGTCACCTCCCCGCGGGTGACAGCCACGACGGGCTCACCCCAGCATCCTGAGGATGCTCCACCACCTCAAACATCGTCAGCAGACCAACAGCACCCCTGGAGAGCCAACGGTCACTTTTGGGGGGGTTACTGCCATGCTGGTTTTCTACCCCAGACGATGCCCAAAGCACTGGAGGGGATGGCTGGGGACAAGGACACGTGGCAGCCTGCAGGGAAAGCAAAGCTGGAGCGGTCTGAGCTCGGCGCGGGGTGCAGGGGTGCCATCAATCATTCAGTGCTGTTAATTTTTTATGTGTAAAAGTCTCTTTAAGTGAGGAGCCTGGCGCAGAGCGAGGCTGATGATTAATTCAGGGAGTGACGCAGGGAGGAGAGCGCCGGGGCTGGCGGCAGCGTGCGGGGGTCCTGCTGCTGGGGACCGGCCATGAAACAAGCTGGGGGGACTGGGAAGGGATGGACCTCCAGTGGTGGCACAGGGTTGCAGATCAGTGATGCTGCAGTGACACTGGTGGCCGTGCCGGGACTGGTGGCTCTTCCTGCCGCAGCCCAGGAGATGTTGCGTGTTGGAGAATTTTGGGGGGTTATGGAGCCAGGAGCTGCTCAGAGGGGGGGTCTCCCTGCTCCAGTGATGCTGCTGGTGGTGTTGGAGGCTGGGGACGCTGGCAGCCCCTCTGCACTGATGTCCCCTTGGAGTCCCCACCCCATTTCCAGCCTGTAGCTGGGTGCAAATCAATGCATGAACGAAGAACAGCATCAGGAATAACGCGCTGCTGATGGCAGTGGCCAACCCATGCGGCACCCACTGCTCCTCCTCACCCCCCTCGTCCCCTCCCATGGGTGAGAAGACCCGAACCCTCCCACGGTGGCCTTGGAGAGGACAAACCATTACCAGGGTATAAGTTAACCAGAGAATAATGCCTGAATAGGAAGAGGACAGGTATAAAAAGCATTGACTGAGACCTTCTTGCTCCAGCAAAGAGTGCAGCCACGGTGCAAACTGGCTGCAAAGCCGGCTGTCGAGCACCGGGCAGGCTAATGCATGACTGGAGAAAATCAAAAGGCATCAAACCCATCTGAGTCACCCTCTCCCCCAGCTCCCACATCCCGTGAGCATCCCCTGTCGCTCCACCCAACCCTCCCTTTGAACCGTGGCCGGGTCCTGGCAGCACAGGGCTGTCCCTGGGGAGCTGTGCCCCTGGAAGGGACACGTGGCCGTGCTCAGACACAGCTGCTGCCTTTTGGGAATAGATGGAGAAGGTGTTATTGTGTATCTATGTCCTTGAAAACTCTGTTTCTCCACAGCTTTCTGAGCCTCCAGGCTTTAAGTATTTGGGGAGCTGGGCTGGACATTCCCACCTTCTAGTTAAAAGGCAAAGAACTGGGGGTGTCTCATTTGGGGGGCAGGATGGGACCTGCCCTGCAGGGAGCCCGCACAGGTATGTTGAACTTTGGTGAGTGCTGGCAACAGAGCAGCGAGGGATTTTCCCGGTGTCTTACCGCTTGTGAACTGCGTTGGTACAACTGTGGCCCAGGGACAGCCGGCCCCGCGTGTGGCTTTGGGGGAGGACCGGTGGCAAGAAGAGTGGTGGCAATAATCAAAGTCACATTGGGAAACACCACGGCATTGGGGATGCTAGGAAAAAACATCGATGCTCTGCTTTGAGCTCAGGCTGGAGGAGAGCGGGGAGAAAACTACTGCTCTGCACGAACACAAATATGTTGAGTGGATTTGCAAGTCCCCAAATTCCGTGCGTGCTGCAGAGGAAGGAGTGATAATGGAAGGGCTCCACTTTTGAGAAGGCAAGTTTAAATAATTAAGAGGAATAGTGAGGTGGAAATGAATGTGCAGAAGGTTTGGGGCTCCCTGGAAGGAAGCAGAGATGAAAGGAACGACCTTGCTACAATATTCATAAAGCTCTGAAGGCAACCGCACGAGTGCCTGGGAGAAGGGCTGGTGCGTGAGCTGGTCTCCTCCGGAGACCCCGGCCAGGCGGCCAGCGCAGGCGTGGGAGCACAGGGCCGGTCCCGCGGTGCTGGGGGTGCTGAGGGGGTGGCGATTCCTGGGGCTCTTTGCTACCAGTGCGGGAGGATGCCTCAATCCCGCACAGCACCAGGTGATCCGGGGGCTCGTGCCCACCCCCAGCCCCTTTCCCTGCATTATGGATTTTCTTTATTTCTTTTCCTTCCCCAAGGGTGAGGAGCTGGGAACATCTGTGCAGAAATGGTTCAAACCCTAAACCTTTTTGGTGGACCGACAGCTGCCTTGTGCAGGGGTAGCGGTGTGGGTATTTGTGCTGGGGATGGGGTTGGGCGTCAGTGCTTTGATGCTGGGGGCCAGTGTTGGGTACTGGTGCTGAGGACAGGCACTGGGATGGCACTGGCTATTGAGCATTTGGTGTTAGTCCTTGTACTGGGTATGGGGTGCTGGCACCTGTACTGGCTGTGGGGTGCTGGTACTGGGTGTGATAGTGGTACTTGCCTTTGGTTTGACAGGGCTGTACCTCCAACATTTCTTTGGTGCCTTGTGCTTGCAAAACCTTAGCAACACCCTGCTCTGCCCTGGGTCAGACACAGCTGTGCTGTGCGGGGAGCACCGTCCGCCCCGACAGCCCCAAAACCCTGGGATCCTGCGTGGGCAGATGCGGCTCCTTCTCAGGAGATCACACTTCACACCGTCCACCTTGGACTTCTCATTAACACATTGCCAAGAACTGGGCACATTTTCCATCTCTGGTGCATCACTGGTGTCCTGGTGTGAACTGCTTGTCCCATCCCAGGCGGTCCCCAGCCCTGCCCAAGTGTCACCCCTCTTCCTGACCCAAACCGAAGGAACTGGCCCCAACCTGAGTTTTCTGATGTGAGCCCTCCGTAGCAGTGGGGAAATGCTGCAGAAACTCCAGCCCCCAGGCCGGGACTGGTGGAGGCATCACCCGGCAAACCAGGAGTGATTCACCAGCAAACAGTGTGGGGAGGAGGGTGAAGGATGCTGAGTCTGGGAGCTGGGGCGGGAGGTGGGGATACGCCCTGGAGGGTATCGGGAAGCTCAAGGAGGCCTCTTGAGCACAGCCTGTTGCTACCAGTCCAGCTGCATACAGCTTTGGGGCAGATTTTTCACTGCCTTCAACCAAGCTGAGAATTTCTCTGGGTAGTGTTGACAAAACTCCCCAAATTTGCTGCTTTCCTTGCTCAGAAACAGAGACAGGAGCTTGTGCAAACCACAAAGAGCTGGTCTCACTTGGATTTCTTCTTTCTGTGCATTCCCTGTGTTTGTGGGCTTTAAGGTCCTTTCCAACTGAAACCATTCGGTGATTCTATGATCCCTGCTTTTCCCCAAGCCCTGTGGCTGCCCACAGCATGACCAGGAGCTCTGCTGAGCCTGGAGGAGCAACGGTGCTGCACCCTGAGGAGCACAGCATTCAGCGTCGTGGCCCCGATGTGCTCAAGCCCGGCTGTGACGAGTGCTCAGTGCAGGAGCTGCTCTGCAGTATGGCTTTCTGAGCTCTATTACCATGGAGATGGTTACTAATGGTGTTGGGCTGCTAACGAGGCTCCTAGGTGCTTGGTCCCCCTCCTGCCACCGTGACTCAGTGGAGAGGCTACGATGCAGCTGGCAGTGGGCTCAGGGCTGCCCCTGCCTCTTCCCATGTCCCAAAGCCCTCGGGGACAGGAGCCCCTGGTGTCCCAGGGCACCATGATGTGGTGAGGGCAGACTGGGTCTGCATGAGCCAGGGCCATCCTCCTCCTCTCTGCCCTCCACGGGGAAGCTGACAAGGTGACGCCAATGTCACAAGAAGTGTTGTCACACCAGGGGACAGACGGGCACCACAACCCCTCCACACACACTCACTTGACCTGCCACATTACCAGGGCACAGCCGAGGCAGACCCCTCCCAATTTCATAGAATCACAAAATAGTTTGGGTGGGAAGGGAACTTAAAGCCCCCCCAGTGCCACCCCCTGCCATGGGCAGGGACACCTCCCACTAGCCCAGGTTGCCCAAAGCCTCATCCAGCCTGGCCTTGAACCCCTCCAGGGCTGGGGCATCCACAGCTTCTCTGGGCAACCTGTTCCAGTGTCTCACCAACCTTTCTTCTTGGGTTTGTTACTCTTGAAGGGGCTCTTGCAGCTGTCCCTTGCCTTCCAGCGAGCTCATATTGACCACGCCACTACATGACACATAAGTCATATGAAACCATGACACTGAGATGTGCGCCCAGTCGGAAGGAAAGCAAGATGCAGAACCCGAAATACCATAGAAAATAGCCTCAAAGTGCCTGGGAATTAAGCAAGGAAATGGTGTCAGCCTATTCATTGGAGCTTCTTGTAACAAAGGCATCGCACTCGCTGCTCAGCCCTGGAGGGAGTGTCTGATGCCAGGGAAACATCCTCAAACCCCCGTTGCTGAAGGGTCCCAGCGTGA
>NW_010103212.1:9175-13311 GCF_000699245.1 Pterocles gutturalis | reverse complement strand
TAGGGAAGGATGACTCCGGAGATGCAGCTGAACCCAAGACGTTTCAGGGGGTATCAAGGCTTTTACCAAAGCACATGTTGCTCTTGGATGGTGAAAGCCCTCCCCACGACTCCAGCAAATGCTCTGTGCTTGGAGGGGGGATAGAGTCGGGCAGCAAGACCCTCTGGCCAGGCTGCTTTTGGGGGTGGGCAGAGCCGCATTTCCATCACCCCCAGGGCAAGCGGGTCCTGGGTGATGTGATAGCGATGCCACCCTGCCCTGCTGGCACGGGGGTTTCACAGACGCTGTCCGTGCTGGAGTGGGGCCGGCCGGGGGTCTCTGCAGTGAGGGGAGAGAAGGATGGGGCTGCGAAAGCTGCTTAAGGGATTTGAATTCGTAATCCCCATTAGAAATTAATGTCCAAATCCCTGGAGTGGTGGCAAATCCCACCCCAGAAGTTCATTTTTCTTCAAAACAAAAAGAAACACAAGCTGCAGTGTGCTGGATGAGCTGTCCAGGAGTGGGGCTGGCAAGGGTCACCCGCAGCCCCGGGCCACCCGCTGTGGGACACCCGCAGGCGCCGTTTGGGGACAGCCACCCCTCATTTCCCCCCGGACATTGGGACGTTTCCTCCCAAGCTGGCTGAGTATTTCCAAGCTCAGGGACACGGCTTGGGATCTCAGCCTGGTGACCGCTCTCCCCTCCCCAACCCATTATCGAGTCTCCAGCACCCTCCTCCTGCATTTTGGGAAAATATTTTCCTCTTCTGCAAAGCAGTAGCTGGTGTGGAAAATGGCCAAGCTCTTGGGAATCCAGGCGGGTTGTCTTGCTTTGAAAGCAATTCCTATCTGACTTAGCAAAGGGCTAAGCTAATTTTACACATGACTTACTTTCACACCTTTAACAAGAAGCAGTTTCTTTCCCGATGAGCAGTGCGTATGGCAGTTAAATTGATTATTCATTGAACGAGTGAGAACATGCAGCACAGGAACTGCGTTGGATACCCAAGGCATTGGGAAAGGGCTACAGATGCACATTGAGAAGTGTGTTTTCTCCCTCTGTGAAAATGACTGAATGTATCCAGACACGCTGGGGCTCACAGACAGGGAGCACAGATTGTGCTAAAGCCAGGGAAAAAGTCAAGGTATAAATTAATTTTAAAATATGGCTCTAGCTGGCCTTTCCCTGACATTTTTGTCCCTTGAAAGCTTCAGCAGCAGGGTTTTGTCCATCTGCACATCTGCAGCTGCAGTGATGTGCTGCGTGGGCACTGGGATGGCTGCAGGCTGGGCAGTACTGGGACAAACCCTGGGTGGACGGGGCTGGACTCGGGCTGTGCTTTGCATTTCTCTCCTTTCACCTCTGATGGAAACCCCTGACATGGGGTACGAGGACCCACGCTGACACCCCCCTAACGCCCTAGGCTGCAGGGTGTTGCAGCTGCTCCTGCTTGGAGGAGGACAGAGCTGCGTGACCTTTGCATGACGCAGGACCTTCCACCATTTGGTCACTCACAGGGACAAAAAGCTCAGAGTTACGGTCCTTGACCCTGCCATGCTCATCCTCTTCCTCCACGTGATGAGCACGTCTGTGCATTTCCACCCACCCCCAAGAAAACCACATCTTAGGCGGGGGACAGCAGGTGGTGAGAGAGGGAAGGGTTTGTCACAGCCCCATGAGCCCAATGGCCACGGGATGTCCCTGTCAGTCAGAGAAGGACCAGCCCCAGCCCCAGGTCGGGATGGCAGCAGCATTGTGCCAAACAGGTTTGGAAAATCCAGGCGAGGACAGAGACAGTGCATGGCTCTGGTGACCCGTCCCAGGGCTGCGTCTCCTCCAGGGAAGGAGCTTTTTGATGGCTCTGTCCTGGGTTAAAACACCCAAACCCCACAAACAGCAGCCGCTGCCTGGCTCTGCGTCATGGTCAGGAGTTTGTCCCCATCGACCCTCGGCTGGATGGGGACTAAATCCCTCCGGCATGGCCCCATGCTCCCAGAGGCTCAAGGGGTTTTCACATCTGCTCCTGTTTCTAGCAAGCTGCACGGGAACGGGCTCTTTGCCGTTATCCCAGCCCCATCCCAGGGCCATGGGTCCCACTGGCAGAGCATCCCCCGATCTTGGCAGTGCAGGAGTTTTGCTGTAATTTCCTTGCCAGGCAGTAATCGTAACGAACATCCTTGCCGCGAGGGAGCACGGAGGCAGCAAGGCACTGTCAGTTTGAATGACGTTTTAATTCAGGTTAATTAAAGGGTTCAGGCAAGAACAAACAAGCAGACAGCCTCCTCGAAGCAAGCGATAGGAGATCTGAACCTGAGCTGACAACTGCCCACGGGAGACGGCTGATCCCTGGGTGCTGAAGGGGGAAACGCTCTACTTGCAGCTGCACGGGGCACAAACGCAACTTGTCCCATGCAGGTACCCAGAGCATCACCTTGAGACCCCACTGCACCTCGCAGCCGGGAGGGAAAGGTCCCAGGTCAGCCCAGGACCTGGTGGGTGCCCAAACCGCTGAGCCAGGGAGGTGTTTCCTCAGGACAGATCTTTGCAGGGTGTCCCCTGACTGCTGGGTGCTATGTGGGTGCCCCCCACCTCCACTGCATCATGTCTAGGGTGGGTGCCTGAGCTGAGCCCCAGATTTTTAATGAGGTATGATGTGGATTTGCTCTGATGGGCCAGTGGCTGGAGCTCAGGACCAGAGGAGCATTCCAGGTGGGAAAGCTTAGGTCTGCTTTCTGTCTGCCAGGCTCCCAGCATCTGCCTCGACAGAGGTGGCTTGTGCCAACCCGCCGCTGGCACACCTGCCTCTAATGTTTAGGACCTGAGGAATTGTCCTAAATTTTAGGAGAAGGCAGGATCCAGCACCTGGGCAGGTTTTTCTTGTGCAGCAGCCTAGGGGTCTGGCTGGGAGAAGGATGTTTGGGGCCACGCACTGTCCGCATGGGCTCTGTGCACAAAGCGTGAATTATTTCTTCTTTTCTCTGTAAAAACATGTTTCCGAGGGACGTGTTCATGAAATATAAATGCGAGACCTGCTTTAAGCGGGCAGAGCCTGGAGATGAACGGCAGGTCTGTGCAGGCAGCAGCACGCAGCCTTTCACTTCCCAGCTGCAATTAATAATTCATTATTTTCATAACATGAGATGTGATCTGTGAGCCCAAAATGCCCTGGAGGCTCGCCAGGCTCCCCCACAGCACGCTGGCACCAGCACTTCACCTGCACTGACAGGCGCTGTCCCCACAGCCACCCACACTGTGCTGCGCAGGATCCCACCACAGCTTGCCACCGCTGCCAGGAGCTGGGTCTGGTCCCCAGTGAGGATGGGTGGCATTGGTTGGCAATGGGTGGTCATGGGCTGGTGATGGGCTGGCGGATGGCGATGGTTGGTGGGTGGTGACAGGTTAGTGGTGGGTGGTGATGTGTTGTGGAGATGGGTTAGTGATGGGCTGGTGGTGGGTAGTGGTGGATGGTGATGGGTTGGTGATAGAGGTGATGGGTTGGGAGATGGGTTGAGGATAGGTGGCAAGCGGTTGGTGATGGCTGGCAATAGGTTAGTGATGGCTGGTGGTGGTACCATAAAACTTCTCCGTTTTGGGACAGAAGGGGTGAGAAGAGGGGTGATAGCCTGCTGGACGGGTGAGTAAATCCGGATGAAAGCTTCCTTTCATAACCATCTCTGGGTGGGAACGTCAGTTTCTGCAACACTAGCGTCTTCCGCGAGGAAAAAGACCTGGAGTAGTTCATTGTGAGTGAGCTAATGCCAAGTCCATGCCCAGGAGATGCCAGGAGCTGGGCTGAGGTCCAGAGGTTTGGGGACCTGCTTGTGCCCGTACGAGGGACAGCACTGAGCCATGTTAGGACTGGATCAGTGACTTCCAGCTGGGATTGTGACACAAGTGTGACTCCTGAAACAACGGCACATAGGCCCTTGCTGGAGGACCGGGATGACGGGGGGCTGTGAGGGGCCCGGGAGAGGAGACACAGCTCTGGGCAGGTTGCTGAAAAAGGCAGCCAGGGGTACAGGAAGGGTGCTGGCGTACAGGCAGCCCCATTGTTCCCACGCTGGAGCCCTCCAGCCAGGTTAAGCACAATTTGCCACCCTTGAGAGGACAGTGATGCCAGAGCTGTGACTGGGGTGTTGTCCTGGGCCCGTGTCCCA
>NW_010103212.1:8804-9144 GCF_000699245.1 Pterocles gutturalis | reverse complement strand
GGCAGAGGCTGTCCCCAGAGGTTCCCCAGTGGGCACCGGCGCGAGGCAAGGTGTCCGGGCTCCAACCTGCCCCTGCCTGGGCTGAACTTCCCCCTCCTGGCTCCTGCTCTGTTTTCAGCTCAGATAGAAAACAAACCCTTTGGGGTGGTTGTTTTTTTTTCTTCCTTTCCTAATTTAGATGGTCCCAAGGCCCCGCAGGCAGATAAAGGCGAGTTCGTTCCTTCCCCGTGTTTATGGCGCTGCTGGAACATGCTGCTCCGGCAAACATTACATCAGGGGAGCGTGGGGAAGGCTCAGCTTCCCCAGCACGGATTAACTCTCGCCTACATATGCCCATCGC
>NW_010103212.1:8306-8562 GCF_000699245.1 Pterocles gutturalis | reverse complement strand
CATGTCCCGAGGGAGTGCAGGGCAGTACCAAAACGTCCCCGGGGGATCAGCTCATGCCCCTGCGTGTCTCCACAGCCCAGCTCTGCCACAGGGGCAGAGGAAGGGACAGGGCAGAGCAGGAGCAGAGCCAGGCAGGATGAAGAGAAGCCGCAGGACCGCAGCTGAGCTCAGCACGGGGCTCCTGCCACGCCAGCGGGGACTGGGACAGTTCAGGATGCATCCCGCACTGCAGCGGGACAACTGGGAGAGCTCAGCG
>NW_010103212.1:4406-8183 GCF_000699245.1 Pterocles gutturalis | reverse complement strand
GGGTGCCGGGGCCACGCAGGCTGTCGCAACTCAACATGCGGCTCTGAGCTGTGTTTGCTTGGCTGGGACAGCGTGTCACCACCAGCGGGGTCCAGGTTGCGTCATGCCAGTGGAGAGCAGAGAGCAGAAAGCAGCGCCCAGCCTCCGTCCGCTCCCCGGGCAGAGGGATGCAAGGGCAGGGGACAGGCAAGGGAGGGGAGAGGACAGCTCAGGGAGACAGCTGTGAAGATGGAGGCTTGTTCCTGTGGGGGTGAGGAGTGTTCTGAGGAGCTGGAGGGAGGGGCTTGGGGCTGGAGGCTGTGAGGTTTTAGTGGCCGCTCATGAATACAGCCAACCTACCCAGCGGCACTGGTGGGAGAGGGATGCTGGTGAGACCCCTCCTGGCCACAAAAGCCCGGAGGAAATGGCATCGGGGATGTCAGCATCTTCCAGGGCAGAGATGTGATGAGCCCCAGATCCTGCACCCTGAGCATCCCTCTCAGGCTGCCCTGGGATGCCACCAGCGCCCTGCCTCTTCCCAGGGCCCAGGAGAAAAAATGAACTAAAAAATCTCCTTTGTGTGATGGCCAGACAGCCAGTGGTCTCCAGCAGGATGCGATTGACGGGGACCATTCACCCTCTCCCGGATCGCAGGAGGTGGAAGCTGCGGTGTGAAGCCGGGGGGGGTGGGTCCCCGTTGGCCGGCACGCGGCACACACCCCACTGCCCATCACCAGGATGTGACTAAAATGCAAACACTGCCTTGCCTGGCCTGGCTTTTCAAAGAGGTCCAAAACCCCTCACCAGTCTCACCACCTCTTCCCCGGCAAGGGTGAGTCCCCAGCCTGGCGCTGCCCGCCCTGCTCTGCGGTGGTGGCGGTGGGCACAGCACCGACCCCAGCCCCACCGGTGGCCATGGAGGTGTCTGCGGGCAGGGTGTCGGGCAGTGCCTGGGGTAGATTTGGGGTTGTCCAATGCTCTGGCTCCACAGGAAGAGACATCACCATCCTCCAAAATCAGGCTGGAGGCTGGGGAACGAGGCAGTGCCCAGGCAGCGGTGGGGTCAGGGATACCTGGAGAGGAGCTGGAACTTCAGGGGGAGGGGTACTGTGAGGACAGCGAAGGAAATCAGAGATAGGGGCAGGAAATAACAAATGTGAGTCAGCTGAGAAGCACGTGGGCAAGCACAGCTTCGGAGAGCTAATCTGCAGGAGATAACGCTGCCAGGATGGAGGAGCCTCAGAGCCGAGCCCATGGAGAAGGAGAATTGAGGCATGGAAGCGTCTGAAACTCCAGCAGCCAACACCATCCTTTGCATCACGCTCAGCTACGTCACGCCTCGGTGCTGGGGGGAATGTGGGACTCAGCACACAGCCTTGGGTGCTCCGGACAGCATGTACACTTTGGGATGCCTTTTGTAGCTTCCAAAGGTTTCCCTGAAATCCTGCGCGGGGTGTTTATCCCCTGGCAGACAGGACTAGCTGCGCCGCAGCATGTCTGCTTTTAGTCTGGCGGAGATTAAGCTCTCCAGGGCCTAATGGCAATTCTTTTGGCAAGCGCTCAGCAGGCCTTAATCCATCTTATCTCTGCTCTGAAAGGATGAATTAGGGGCCTCTCCAGGCACTCAATGGGGAGCAGAAGCGGCAGGAGCTCTGGCAGCGCACAAGCTGCCGCAGGCGCCCCGGGGATGCCCTACATACGGCAAAGAGCTGGCGGGGCCGCGGGCAGGAACCGGGGAGATCCGGGGCTGGGGAAGAGGCAGCGTTGCAGGACGGTCACCACTCTCTCCTCTGCACGGCAGGAGCCTCTCACCTTCCTCCCGCTGAACATCCAGATGTTGGGATCACTGGGAGCCTTGGCCTGAATAACAAAGGTCCCGATTCCCTTGGGATTCACCTGGGTATGAGCCAAGGGCAGCTTCCTGGCTCGTGAGAGAAGACTGAGGACAATGTGGCACCACTCATCCCTGTGCAAAGGCTCCTGTGCCAGTGCTGGCACCAGCGTGTCTGACCCATCTGGTACCCAGGGGTGTCCCTGCTCCCACCGTCCAGCCACGGTCAGGACTCCGAGTGACACAGAGGACATTTTGGTAGTGTAGGATGGTCCCACCATCCCCCTCGTCACTCCGCCATTAGGCACAGGGACTCTGAACCTGCCTTTTGCAAACCTGTCCTGACGTTGCTAATAATAACTGTGTTAATTGGGGAGCTCTCGCAGCCCTGTGTGATTTGTTTGGTCAGTTATGGGGGATGCTGTCAGGGTAATGTAAATGAGGGGTGGCATTCGCCTCCCCAGCAGCCGTCTGGAGCACTGGAGCTGTGTCTGAGACCTGAGGCACTCTCTGCATGTCAGGGCAACCCAGTCAGTGCAGGCACTGCAGGCAAGGACGCCACTCGGCTCAGCCCCATGTAGACATTTGGCCTGAGGACTCGCAGCTCAGACACCCACCGAGCGTGACGGCTGCTCGTACCCATCACCACCCCGGGCACCCAAAGGTGAAGGGCTGCGTCCCAGCTGAGCTGTCTGCCCCGAGCCCGCCGGCTGTCGCTGGCTTTTAGATGACTGCCCACCACCGTGGCATCTTGCCTTCTGCAGGTCCCTTCCATGTGAACTCAGAGAGGACAGAAAAACCTTCATGGGCTTTGCAGAGCCTGAAATTTCCCATTTTTCTGCATCAAAGTCCTGCTGGAATGGGTGGCTGGGGGCTTAATTTCTTTTTGGCCATGGTATCCCTTGGATGACAGATGGACCGGTGGCTTGCTGGCTTGCACACCTGCCCAGACGGGGTTGGGGCCATGGTGTGGCACCGGGACAGGGTCTCTGCATCTGCCAGAGGGGACCAGATTGCCCTGAGATCAGTCGGGGCCAGTTTGCAGGGTGGTGGCAAAGCCCCTCTGGCACCACCCAGTCCCTCACCTCAGCTGGGAAATGTCATTGGAGGGGAGGTTTCCTTCTTTGCCGTGGCGTGGCAAAGGCAGCAATGGGCTCACTGCAGGGCTGCTGCCAGCCTGCCGCCCATGGGTGCTGCACGGGGTCCGTCACCACTGGATGGCTGTTCCAGGGGAGGAGAGGGTGGGTGGTGCCGGGGCTCAGCATCGCTGCCCGCTGCTGTCCTTGCTCCCGACCTCAGGGCTGTTTGCTCTGTGTCGAGCTGTGCTGCCCGTGAGTCAGCGTCTGAGATGGGCCAAAAAGGCCGTGGAAGCTCTCTGGGTGCTGCTGGTGACACCCTGGCCAGCAAACCCTTCCCTTCCCGTCCCACCGCACCGGCCCCCAGCCCACCCCTGCATTGCGTCACAGCGGCTCTGTGGGGGCTCTGCCCACCCCTCTTCAGCCAGTGGGTCTTGGGGGTCTTTGCTGGAAGATTTAAGCTGTGTCTTGTTTCTCTCCTTGGCTCCCAAAGCACCTTTTCTCTTCTGGAAGAGGAAAAAATTAATGAAGAAACAGAAAACAAAGCTGCCAACTTTCAAATGAGAGGTTGAATATTGCAGCACCTGCCCATTGCTTTCTGCTCTGTGTGTACTTTGGTTCCAACCCAGGCTCATCCCACTCCAGCCACCAGCCACCCTCGTGTCTATTCCTGGCCCCAAGAGCCCCGCGCCGGCAGAAACACCCTCTCCATCTTACATCACCAGCTGAACTTTGGTGCATGCCGTCTCCAAAGCAACAAGCAGCTAAATTTGGTAGAAAGTTTGATCTGAGCCTCAGCCAAGCTTAATTTTTAATTGCTTCTAATTTCATTCTCTGCTCTGGGTTTGCCAGCCGGGCAGAAAGGTCGCGGCTGCAGGTGTGGGCTCGGTT
>NW_010103212.1:4015-4234 GCF_000699245.1 Pterocles gutturalis | reverse complement strand
GTCCCCCTGTGGCAGAAGAGGTTGAGCACCTTGCTTGAGCCACTGAGGGCAGGGAGCCAATTTTTCAGCTTTTGCTTTTCTGTGTTCAAAAGACCAACATGGTGTGAGGATTCGCCATTAAATCCCAACCACTCTGTGGCATTTCTGAGTCCATTCCCATCCCTGCAGCCTCCCCTTTCGTATGCCATGCCTGCATTCTCCCTCTTCCCATTCCATCCC
>NW_010103212.1:436-3949 GCF_000699245.1 Pterocles gutturalis | reverse complement strand
CCCTTCCCTTCCCTTCCCTTCCCCTTCTCCCTTTCCATCCCATGGTCGGGCAACCCAACAGGAGCATTTCTGGCACTGAGACACACGGCGAAGCCACGAGTCTCCGCTCACACTCCCTGGAAGCATCTCCTCTCCCGAATGCCTCCCTAGGCAGGGATTAGGGGCTGCATTCCCGGTGCGGTTCATGGCTGCCAGCGGAGCGAGGGAAATTGTCTGGTCCTGGCTCAGAGCCCCTGGAACCTTCCACAACATCCCCAAACACGCTTTGCTTGCGCTGACAAAGCAAACAGTTATTCAAGTGACAAAGGTCACCTCTCCCCTTTTTGACAGCTATTTTTGGACCACATACTGAGTCCAAGGGTAAAGGAGGTGCAGAGCCAGGAATGGCTCCATCCCTCTCACCGGCTCAGGGGATTAGAAGGATTTGGGGGAGAGCAAGAAATCATTCCGGGGCAGGAGCTGGGAGGACACTGTCCCTCCCACCTGGTTTTCCCACTGATGTCCCCCAAAATCATCCCAATGAGCTCCAAGCAGGGGGTTGCAAACACTTACAGGATGTGGTCCCTTGGGTGTTGTGCGAAGGAGCAGCGCCTGGGCTCCCTGCGAGGCGGCAGCACGGCCCCACTGGCTGCACGGCGTGAGGCTGCCGTGATGGTCTTCCCCATAGGGTTTGGGGAGCAGCCGTCAGCATCACAGTGAGCCTCAGCGTTGCCCGGAAAGCAGCAGGTCAGGGCCAGCGACGCACAGTCCTGCCAGGCTGCCCACGTGTCACCAGTGGCCAGTGTCACCCATACACCACACCCAGACATGGCTGGGGACTTCCCGAGACACTAATAGAGGTGGAGAAAACTGCCAGGAGAGCTGAGCCTGGTGTTGGTGCCGCAGCTGCCAGCACAGCCCGTGAGCTGCCCCGACATGGGGCAAAGCCTCTCCCTTAGTGCAGCCGTGCTCCGGGCATCCCCGAGTCCCAGGGAAGTGCCCAGCCTGGCTGCAAACTGCATTCCCGAAGGTATTCAGATTTTCTGCAGAGTCCCGAGCGAGGCTGATGATGGGGTGTCCCTGGGGAGCCATGCACTGGGAGGAGAAATATGCACCCAAAACTGCTGGTGGGCTTTCTCTTGTTGGTCCAGAGAAAATCCCGATGCAAGCAGAGCTCCCCAGCCAGGGACGCCGACGTGGTTTTCCCTGCCCCTGACTGTGCTGCCTGCCATTCATTCTCACTGCGTTAAACAAAAATCCTTCCACATATGTAACACATGGAAAGTCACCCAGAGGCCGGTGACTCACTGGGGGCCATCCCCATTCTGTCCTTGCCCAGGAGTGCGGGTGCTGGGCAAGGCTGGGGCCCCCCCGCTGCTCCCCTCTGCACTCCCACCGTGCCCTCCTGGGGCAGTGTTGCCTGGCCAGGGGTATCGATTTGGGTGATCTTGGAAATGGCCAGGTAGGAGAAACGAACCCTAAAGCCGGGATTTTAGAGTGACACTTCCTAACACAAACCCTAGATTTCAGTTGGAAATGAGCAGTCACAGTGCTCCGTGATCTCGGGGGGTCACTGCCAGCTGTGACAATCACAGCATCCTCCGCCACTTTGTTTCACTGGAAGCGTCCCATTTTGGATCCTTTTTTCTTAGGGTCAGGGCATTTTATTGGACCATGCTCAGGATTTCCCTTTTCTCTGTGCTTTGCAATGGGCAAGCAATATCCAGGCTCCCCTGAGCCACACAGGTGGGTTCTCAGCACTGAGATTTTTTTCTTGAGGTTACCTGGTTTTCGTTGCAATGAGAGGATCACCAGATCCCCAGATGCCAAACCCCAGCAGCTCCAAGGGCACACGCTCAGCGCTGGGCAGGTGAGGTGGTCTGATGCGAGCATCCAAACTCAAAGCTTGGATGCAGACTTGGCCCCGCTTCAGCTTTGTTACCGTCTGTCGAGCAAAGTCCCGCGAATCAACCGTCTGTGCCAGGCAATAAACCCCACAGCAGTTGTTTTTCGAAGAAATTCAAACTAAACAGAAGTTGCTCTGCCCCAGCCCTGCCTGAGCAGAACCGCTTCATGCCCATGTGCCCCTTCTCCAGGCTGTGCAAGAGGACAAGTCAGAGCTGGGTGCGGGGTGCCCCAGGTGGGTACCTGCAGGTGCCGGGCACTAGGTGGTGGGTGTGGGATGCCCCAGGCATGGTACCTGTGGGTGCTGGGTGCTGAATTTTGGGTAGTGGGCGCGGTATTGCCCAGGTGAGGTACCTGCGGGTGCTGGGTGCTGGGCAGCTCGCTTGGGAAACTGATCCCTGCAGCAGGCAAGGGGCTGCTGTGTGCCGAGGAGAGCTCTGATCCATCCTGCAGGCAGCAAAACTCTCATTTTCCAGCTCAGGAAACTGAGAAGCAGCCGAGGTCATTGTCACAGCAGGGGAAAGTGCCAGGGCTGGAAATGGGGCCAGGTCCTACCTCCCAACCTCGCCTGCCCCAGGGATCTGGAGCTGTCCCACAGCCGTTGCCATTTCGCCAGCAAGGCAGCTGGGAAAGGGGCTGCTGGTGCTTTTGGTGCTTTGGGACATTTTCATCCACTTCTTTTCAGGTTTTCACTGTACTAAACAGAAAGCTGAGGGGTTTCTCGTCACTTAGTGCCTGCGTGTCCTGTGGGGTGTGAAAACCTGGAAAAATCCAGAATGCAAGTATGGAAATCCAGAAAAAACCTAAGACAAAGATTAAGATATATTTATGTACCTTATTGGAAAATGTTTGTGACAGAGAAAGCCTTGTTTCCATCACTCCTTTTTGCCCTCCACCCTGTCAGAGCCTGTGCCGTCCCTTCCCTTTCCCTTACTTTCTCGATGTGACCTTCTGCAGCTGTAGGAAATATCCTGACTTCCCAGATGCATCCCGAGGCCGGCACTCCTGGATGCCCTGTTACCTAGCTGCGTACACAGTTTGGATGCAGCTGGGCTGAGAAACATCCCTGCTACCTTGCCTGTGCTTTGGCCACCGAAGCCGGACACAGAGCCTGTGCGTCATGTTGCCGTCATCGTGAGCCGAGCAGGAAGGTGCTGGGGAGAGCTCTGACGCCCAGCTGGGGTTTTCAGGACCGTGCCCGAAGCCTGCGCGTTGTTCCTCTGTGCTGGCTGCATGAGGAGAGTCTGCCCTGGCGTTCCCCCATCTAAAGCTCCAGACCCTCCTACGGGTGTTGGGAGCCAGCAGAACCCTTCCCAGGGGGAAAAGCAGCCATGGCCCTGTGGGGATGTGGGGACAGGCAGGGATGCAGCAGAGCCCTCAACGGTGGTGGCTGCCACTGGCCGTGGGCGCACCAGAGCCGAGCGCGGAGGCAGCATCGCCCCAGCCCTGGGGCCAGCCCCGTGCTGCCATCCGGCTCGGAGTGGCTCACACTCTCCCTTCCTGCAGGAGCATCCAGATGGGACCAGGACCTACCCAGCACCAGGGGAGAAGACGATGGTGGGAAACAACCTCCTGAGCAAAGCACGAGGTGAACGCAGCGTGTGGGAGAGCTTGGGAGGCCAAGCAGCT
>NW_010103212.1:0-386 GCF_000699245.1 Pterocles gutturalis | reverse complement strand
CCCGTCCTGCCCAGCCGGGGGTGGCTAAAAGCCTTCCTGGGCAGCAGAAGTGCCCCTGAAGTCTATCACACGGTGCAGCCAAAAAAGCCATTTGTGCTGCGTCAGGAGATCTAGCCCACGAGGGGTTGTGCCAGCAGGACGGGGAGGTCACGGCCACCGGCAGATGCTGACTGATAAGTGCCGAGTGGTGCCAGAACCGCCTCTGTCCCCATTGCAGAGGAGGGGACGGGTGACCAGGAGTGACAGCAGGACCACAGATGCACTCGCTGTGGGCTCTGCTCACACTTGCTGCAGCAGCTCCCTCCTTCCAGCAGCTCTGGGCATCTCCTGCCAGAACCAGAGAAGGAAATGAAAGGACAGTCATAGAATCACAGAATCCCAGACTG
>NW_010103211.1:64005-93316 GCF_000699245.1 Pterocles gutturalis | reverse complement strand
TTGTGTTATTAGTGGATGGTAAAATATTCATGGATTGTCTTTACCAAGTGATTTTCCTTTTCCCTTGACCTTGTTGTACACCCCACATTTTCCCTTTTCCATAAACAATTATATACCCCACATTTTCCCTTTTTCCCTAAACAATTATATGCATTAAAATTATAAGCCAGTACACAATTCTTTGGTGCCGTCTCACCTTAATTTGCCCCAAGGGAATATATATATAGAACCTCCGCGAACCCCACTCGTCCCACCCAGGGTGGTTCTGTGTGCTGGGCCGCGACAGCATCTGAAAAGCAGCGTCCTAATTTAATTTCCCTGTATTTCTAGAATTAAGGCTATGTCTATGCTGTTAAGTAGTATGGCCAAATAGGAGCACATTTACAGAGCAAATGAGTTGGTGCTGAGGACTTGGTGTGCACCCCACATACATTTCAGAGGGTGTGAGCCTGGGCTCTGGTCTGCCCTGTGGAAGGAGCATCCATGGAGGCTGGAGCACATCTCGCAGGTAGCTTTGGTGTGGGAGGAGTCCAGTCCCTGCCCTCCCATGCTGCTCAGTGACCTGAACTGAAGGCTGGCAAGTGAAGATCCTTGGACATATACCACAAATGCGGCCTCCCAAGCCAGACAAAACTGGTTCTGTTTTCTGAGATGAGAGCCAAATTCTGTCCTGTTTCTCAGACTGTGGGCAACAGAATGGAATTTTAAATTGCTGCTATCACAATATGTTAGTGACAATAATGAAGCAGGCTGGCCTGGGAGTTTATTGCTGACAGAAATTATTCTTCATCAATCATTTAAACCTGTCTGTGGAGACTGGCGGTTAGCACCAGCATGTCAGTGAGTGTCTTGCCATGTTAATATAACCAGTCCAGGAGGATGCTGCCCATGTAATGCACAGCAAGTGCTGCTGGCAGTGCCCCAGCCCAGGCTAGGAAGCAGATTTTTGCATTTTGGGAGTCCTGAAAAACTATTCGGAAGTTCAAAAAGCCCGAGAAGAGACTCCAGAGTTGACATACTCAAGGAAGGGCAGGGACACGTCATGGTGATGGGTGAAAAGAGTTAAGGAGGGGGCTAAACCAGAGAAATCAGTTTTTGCTGTCCCAAGCTTGAAAGCTGGGGGAACTTCCACCTTGATGGATAAACGCACAGCCAGGAAAAGCTGTACTTGCACAGAACCACTTAAGCTCGAAACACAGATGATTCAAAAGTAAGGAAAATAATCTCTCTGAGTAGAGGCCCATGAATCTCTGCAGGAACAGCCCTTATCACCTGGCAAACTGGAACCTTGCCCACAGGAGCTTATAGTTTTTACAGTAGAGATGTTTGTGGCTAAATAAAAAGAACCAGATCCATGTTATTCTTCTAACAAGCAATAATAACTGAGGGAAAAGCATTCCTGTAAGAGTTCCTCAGTCTTGGTGAAATTTAGTGAGTTAATAACTTTATTCATTTTCCCATTTGTGGCTTTTACATAGCCCACCATAACTGACAATGCCAATAACAAATATCGTGTCAGGAATTCAGTCATATAACTGAAATATAGACATGAATTTATGACTCCTGGGTACACTTCTGGTGTGTCAGTGTCTGCCTCCTAAATATTATCAGCAAGTCATTTTTTGAGTTTTACCACAATAGGGTATATCACTGTCAGCAGCAAACATGAGCTAAGAAAACTGACCTTTAAAAAAAGGCCTTTAAGAGGCTAAGCTTACTGTGTTCTGCTGACACTATGAAAAGTAACCAACATATTGCAAAAATCACGCTTTAAAAACAAAAACCAGATAAAAATATCCAGTAGAATTATTCACTCAGCAAAAGCAAAATTGCTGAAAGGTATTCCTCTACCAGGCTCTTGCAATAGCAGGTTTACTTGATCATAAACAAAAGCTGAGGCAATCACTTTGCCAAGCACCACATTAATAGCACAAACTGTCTTTAATGGTCAAAAGCAGTGAAACAGCAGGAGGGGTCTCATTAAAATGATACATTCCTCTTTAAAGCAGACAGCCATCCAAGGTAATGGTTATTTGTCAGCATCTTTTACAAAAAAAAAAAAAAAAAAAAAAAGTTGAACACTTTCTAACTTTTGATGTTCAGTGAGCACCAAATTTCCTCTTGCATACTTGGGCTGTGACTTTGTCCAGTGACTTGCTTGTTGTTTAAATTTGATTTACGTTTCATTTAAATGGGAAATCAAATGTGTGAACTGCCTTTGTGTAAACTTCAAAACGGACAGTTTTATATGTTGTGGGGGTTCACATCGCTGTGTGATCATACAAAAATAGCAAGTAGAACACCAAAAAAAAAGATGCTTCCTGTACAACCTCCCTTCCTCGTTTTTGTTAATGACGATTGAAACTGCCTTCTAAAAATCTCAAGAATTACGTGATAAGATTACATCCACTCTGCTGTATCCCAAAGCCATTGTGATCCTCAACAGGTATCAGCACCAGGGTATCATCGTCAGAAACTAGGGACAGTCACCCTTGCTCTATTGCAGGTGTTCAAACAAGAGTTGGGAACAGGCACAGCCCTTCTTTATAACAGCCACCAGAAATGATGGAGCAGTCTCCAGACAGAATTACTATAAGAAACTAAGAAACACACTAACATAAGATACATTTTTTTCCAGCTAATTGACAGCCAGGTAAAGGTTAATGCTAAAATCAACTCTCAGCAAATGCTATAGGTAGTTGTTATGAATTTACAAACGTTAATCATACCTCACATCATTCTCTGCAGAGCACCCAATAGATGAAAAATTAAGAATTTAGCATCCTGATCCTGCTCATACCCAAAACTGTATCACAATGCCACTGCTTGCAAGGTACCAGAAGCTTCAATATGAAAGGAATGGAAGGTGGCAAGTATAATAACATTTTAAAGCAGCCACTAATCCAAGAAAGTAGAGTTCACTAAGTCTGACTTCCATACTAGCAAAGCTAGATGAAACCTTAATAATATAAAGAATAGATTTTTGCAGGGGCATAGAAGAATAATGTAATAACTTAAGAGTTTATTGTGGGCATATGCTGCAACTGTTGTAAATGCTCTTGAAGAGGGAGTGAATAGAGACATGATGACATTTTGGCTATGGAAAAATTAGAGTAATCCAAATTAAAATTGTTGTAAACTGCCTCAGAATAGTCACACAATATTGAATGACTGGGTAAAAAAATGCCAGAAGAAACATGAAGTGTTACAGATGGAGGGGAAAATGATACATT
The DNA here is from genome assembly GCF_000699245.1 of Pterocles gutturalis. Taxonomy (NCBI): domain Eukaryota; kingdom Metazoa; phylum Chordata; class Aves; order Pterocliformes; family Pteroclidae; genus Pterocles; species Pterocles gutturalis. Next base: position 90,083 of record NW_010103211.1, on the reverse strand, counting down.
TGTGATGACAAACTTTGTTAGCTGTTACCAGTCAGAAAAGAGATCTTGTCATCATTGTAGAAGCTTCTGAAAACATCAGCTCACCACTCAGCAGCAGCCAAAAAGACAAACACAGTCCAATTAATTAATAGGAAAAGAAGGGAGGCAGAAATAGAAAAAACCTCTGTGCCAGTATAGAAATCCCATGTATTTCTCACATCTTGAGTGCTGTATACAATTCTAGTTATTTCCATTTCTGAGAAGATGGAAAAAAATATAGAAAAGTGTATAATGGTAAGGAATTTATTCTGTGGATGCTGAGATTTAATCTCTTCATCTCAGAAAGATTCTCTCAGAGAGAGAATAGGTCAGAGATTTTTAAAATCAAGATTGAGATGAAGAATACGAGCAGGAAACCGTACACCTTTCACCACAGTACAAAGTTAGAGATACAGTAAATTAAACAGTTTCAAAGTAAATTAAAAAGAAAGAGAAGGAAATATTTTTCATACAATGTTAGTCAAGTGCTGAACTTGTTGGCACAGGAGCCATTGGAAGCCAAGAGATTAAATAGAAATCTGTAATCACATGCTGCTTCCCTCAGTGTCCTCCCTTTGACAGCAGGCTATAGGCAGACATTTAACTGAAACAGTATGGACACCCACAGGGTCCTGAATCTATATTTTAGCCAAGAGCATGCCATTTTTTTGCAAAACTAAGAGTAGCCAATAATTCTGACTTCTGTTTATTTGTCTTGGAAATCTTCTTCAGATTGCATTTATTCTGTGGTCATTTCCACTCATGCCAGGGTGAATAGCTGGTGTCAAAATTTGTGTTGGTATTTCCTGGTGGTTTGGAGGTTTTATTGGTTGTTTGAGTTTCTCTAAGTAATTTTATGCATGTAGGTGGTAAGAGAAACAACCTTTCTGGAGAGAAACAAAACCTGTATTTGTTTTCATCTCTCGGAATGTCAGGCTGCGTTAAATACGATACCGTGTGCCAATGTTTTTCAGAAATGGGAGTTACACTATTCTGTAATTACTGCCTTACTCCTCAGGTATCTGCTATTTCCAGGACTGTGGTTTTCAATATTTTTTGCTGTTAAAACTTTGAAATTCCAATTGACAGTTACACATATCTTTTACAGTGCCCAAGACAATCTTGCTCTTGCTTTAGGAGGGGGCTAAACCTGTTCAAATTTTTATTCTTTGCCATTTCTTGTAGATCATAATGTAACTAGTATACCTGTCACTGAAGATACAGGGCATTGTAGATTTCAACTTGGAGTTTAAAATGCTTTGAGGAATCTGCATTTTAGACAACTGGAAAATTTAACATTTGCCTCCTATTTATGGAAGGGTTTTTCCTCTATCTGGAGATAATAGTCACGTCCCATGATTTGTATGTCATATTCTGGAATGTTTAAATCAAACTGTTTATTTGTGCTGTCTTATGCTAAATTATTTGTTAGAGTGCAATTATTAGCATAAAACACACGGTTATCTGTGTGTATATGTGTATTGTACTGATGGATCGTTACAGCTGATATGTGCACCTTTATTTCTGTGTGTTGCTAAAACCAATCTTTAAGTTCTTTGCTTTTCAGTCTTCGGTGCATCTATGTTGGACAAGAACAAAACCCAAACCAGCAAGTGCAAGGAGTGCTGAACTTCTGGTTATTTTTAATTTACCTTGTGTCAAAGCAGATGAAAGTGTTGAATCCAAATAATCTGAAACTATGCAAAAGCAGGCAAAGGGATTTGAAGCCTGGATCCTTCCTTATCTTCTTTTACCTGAATGTTACACATTTCCCCGCCATGCATCACTGTACATTTTTTATCTTCAGATAGAAGGCGAATGTGCTCCGTCTCCTCAGTCTTTGCAGATGAAGAAACAAGAAAAACGATCTCAGTCACAACACTGACTTTTTTCAACCCGACTTTAGAAAAAAACAGCCTGATTTTTACTCCTACCTCCCCATCTCCTGTTTTCCCTCATCCTTGTTTCCTTTACCACTTCCAGTGGTGCCTAGAGAGTGCATTTTCCCTGCAATCATTTGCATGTAAGCCCGCCCCTGCACTGTGTGTTGACAGAAGGAGACCAAAAAGAAAATCCTGAAATCCGTCAAAAAACTCTTTTGCAAAATTAAGGAAAGCATTCAAAGCTGGAGTCCTGAACCAAAATTCGTTTCAGTGTGTCTAAAGAAAAAATGAAAAACCATAGCATAAAATAATCTCTAGCATTTACTTTGTTCCCTTTTGTAATGGACTTCATGCAAATAATGGGAATTTGTCCTTACAGTCTACTTGCAGTACCCAGGAACATAAGAGAGACCATTTGAGTCTCCACAATACTTAGAATCTTGTATTCTTATGCAAGCCACTTTCCTACTGGAGTTGATAGAAATTTTGCCAAGCTATTGCCTTGAAATGAAATGGTATGTGTGGGAGGACTGTGGAGTGACACTCTGAGGATATTTAGGCATGGCAGATACTCATTATGCACTCAGAAATATTTCATAATGAAATGTTATGAATTACAGATGATGATATTTCCTTCTAAACCATTTCAAAAGTAAAACACATCAAGAAATTTATCTCTAAAGCTCCTTTTCATTCCTTGTCCTTCAAATGGGTCTGTCAAGTATTTGTTCCACATTTTGCAAATGTCTTAAGCTGACTGTTTTTTCCCATTTTTACCTCCTATTGGACACATCTCTTTAATGCAAATTCTGTGAATGAGGGAAGCATCAGGCTTTCCACTTAAAAGAAAATCATGCTCATGCTAATCAGCATGTCACTCTGAAAACCCATGTGGAAGGAGAAAACTTTGCCTCACATTAATTCTGAAATGTGCTTGAAAGCTGGTTTGGTTTTTTTTTTTCTGAATCTGATTGTTGGAGACAGTTATCTTGCTAGAAGGTGACATCGTCTGTGACACAGGCAGATAGGCAAGGAAAAGTTGCCATTCTGTTTTACAACAATTTAGCTGCAAAGGAAAAACAAGACTTCAAGTGATTTACAAGATTTTGTGTAAAACACTGTGGGGTTTCTTCCACTGAGCTCCACCAGTGGCTCTGTTGACTCTATGGATGCAAGATGAGCACTCGGTCCCTCGGATGCCTCCACTGGCAAAGTTATATACTGCATGGGAAAAGAGTGAGGATAAGCAGTGAATGGCTTGCTAATCCTTCCCTGCAGTACATATTTTCAGCTCTTGGTTTTGTAGAAGTTTTAGGACAGGAAATTTAAGCACAACTTGCTGTTGCACAGCTAGCAAACATGTTACGAGAGCCTGTAATGACAAGCCAGGCTGCCTTGGGAAAAATAAATGAAATATAAAATACACAGAACTCCCCTAATTTAAGTAGAGTGAAGTAGTGTTTACTCTCATGAGAAAATTGTGGGTGCCAGAGGTTTATGTTATTTAATGAGGAAAAGCTTAATAAGAACCACTTGTCAGAAGATGAAGTTACATTGGCGTTTCAACGCCTGTCAGATGGAGAGGCTAAGACAAACACTGATTATGAGGTTTGGCAAAATTATGACTGTGTGAACCGTAAGGAGATTGGATGCTGGGATGGCCAGAGCAGATGACTCAATGGTTTCTTCTGGTTTCTTAGGTGCTGTGAAAATGTATGGACTGTTTCTTTGGACACTTGTAGGAGTGTGTCAGCATCTGTCTGCTGAAAATTAACATGCCTTGTTGATAAATACAGTTTGTTTCTGTTATTTTGCAAAAATGATTAGACAAATTAGACAATCAGATGTTTTTTTCTGAAAAGACTAAATCTAAGAATTCTAATGAAGTCAAGGAGATTTTGATGTAAATAATTAATTAAATAACTCATAGAAATTAGTTTAAGCTATAAATTTTAATCATTATGAAACCTCTGTGTCCATGCAAGCAGACAGAGGGTATTGTGAAAGAGACAAATAGTTACACAGGTTTTCCTTCCTATCAGAATTTCTCCTATTTTGCCAGTTTAAAGCCTAGCTTAGATGTACTGTTCCTTCATATGAATCATTGCTAAATTTTGAGTAATCTGAAAGATGATGCTGTTTATATTGGATACAATGAAGTTGCAGGACTCCATTGGCAGTGAAAATACCAAAATTGGTATTTTGGCAGTTCATCTCTTCCCAGGGCTTCAAACAGGCTGGGAGGATTAGACCAAGAGCTTTGGTACTAAATGACCCACTTTGCCCACAACAATATTCTGACTTTCATTTGAAAAAAGGAATTAAATTTCAGGACATTTCTGCTGACTTCTAAAGCTTCTTAGAGCTTGATTTTTTTGACAAATAGCCGTAATCTGTTGGCATGAAGAGAGCCAGCAGGATAGACTTATTTTGGATGGGAGGCCTCATTGCAGAAACAAAACCAAGTACACAGTCTGCTTCATATTTCAGCTGAAAGTGGACATCTGAAGTAGCCACAGCTGGTAGATGATGTTGGAAACATTGTGTGTCTTTCTTTGTTTTTAACTAGTTTATCAATTAGCTTACTTGAAATGTGAAGATTTGAGTTAAATATTCTTCATAAGGAGCACAGCATAAAATGCACGCATTGCTATCGCATTCTGTTTAGAAAACACCATCCACATAGATTAATGGCGCCGCTGCCATTCTTTTTCTGAGAAACATGACAGGATATAAGTTTAGTATAAAATACATGTTTAAGTTGAAGAGTTTTAATCTTGCCTTGATCCTTTAAGGAATATAAATGATCATTACATCTTTCTAAAAGGGAACTACTCACACAAAGTGCTACAAGGGAATTTACAGAAATTATGAACTAGAAAAGCCATCACTGCATCAGCTTCAAATATTCATTAATGATTGCAAACAAGGAATAGTGTTTTTACCAGCATTAACCACTATGAAATTTCTTTAGAGAGAAGATATAAGGATACCTTAAAGCAGCTTGGAGGATGAAACTAAAATTGACTGCTAAGTACAACAGTACCTTCCCTTTCTGCTCTTGACAATAGAGGTACTTTCGGCTGATTCTGCTCTAGGATGTATTCATGAGGATTTAACTTGTTTATCTTAGAGAGCAAATTGGCCTCTTGTAAGAAAGTTAGATCTTGAGCCAGCAGTGTGCCCAGGTGGCCAAGAAGGCCAACGGCATCCTGGCCTGCATCAGAAATGGTGTGGCCAGCAGGACTAGGGAAGTGACTGTGCCCCTGTACTCGGCACTAGTGAGGCCGCACCTTGAATCCTGTGTTCAGTTTTGGGCCCCTCACCACAAGAAGGACATTGAGGTGCTGGAGCAGGTCCAGAGAAGGGCAACAAAGCTGGTGAAGGGTCTGGAGCACAGGTCTTATGAGGAGCGGCTGAAGGAGCTGGGGTTGTTTGGTCTAGAGAAGAGGAGGCTGAGAGGAGACCTTATCACTCTCTACAACTACCTGAAAGGAGGGTGTAGTGAGGTGGGTGCTGGCCTCTCCTCTAAAGTAACAAGTGATAGGGCAAGAGGAAATGGCCTCAAGTTGCACCAGGGAGGTTTAGGCTAGATATTAGAAAAAATTTCTTCACTGAAAGAGTGATGAGGCATTGGAACAGGCTGGCCCGGGAAGGGGGGCTGGAGGTGTTCAAGAAATGTGTAGATGTTAGGGACATGGTTTAGGGACATGGTTTAGTGAGTTAGGTGGTGTGGGTTGAACTTGATGATCCTTGAGGTCTTTTCCAGCCTTAATGATTCTATGATCTTTGTGTCCTGATGGCTGAGTAATACAAGATAAATTATAGGATATTTCCTTAGGTCCTTTAGAATTTCTTTATATTACAGGGAAAAATCAAATGAGAATAGAAGTTACATAATTATGGATTATTTTATAGCTGATAAAAAAATTAAACAATTTACAAAGAACAATGAGAAAAAGACGGAACTTAGTTCTCTCTATTAGCATGAAGATACAAGTTTATAGCAGAACAGTTCATTCTATACAAAAAACTTCCATTCTGTATTGGGCTTAGCTGAGATGAAGTCAGTATCCCCACAGCACCCTCCCAGTGCTGAGTGTCACCCTGGCAGCCAGCAGGGGGTGTGTAACACATCCTGGGAGGGGGCGGAGCCGGGACAGCTGACCCGGATTGGCTGTTCCATACCATGTGACCTCAGCTCAGCCATAACAGCCAAGGGCAGGGGAGAGGAGGGGGGTATTTGTTACTGTGTTTGTCTCCAGGAGCAGCTGCTACACACACTGAAGCTCTGTTTTCCTGGGAAGCGGCCGGACATCACTAGCTGAGGGGAAGTAGAGAATAACATCCTTGTTTTTCCTTTTGATTCTGTGTGCATCCTTGGCTTTTGCTTTAATTAAACTGCTTTTATCTTGACCCACAAGTTTTTCATCTTATTCTCCCCCTTTTATTTTGCTGAAGGGGGAGCGATAGAGGGGTCTGGTGGGCACCTGACATCCAGCCAAGATTAACCCACCCTATATTCATATTGGCATGATTGCAAAACCTTTATCTCTCTTTCTCCAATGCAATAGACATCAGGCAATATTTCCCAGAAAGGAAAGGATTAGCAGTTGCTCAGAAGCAGTTAGGATAGCCTTGCAGGCCTCGGCGATAACTTCATGGGGGATCAAAAGGGCTGTGAACTGAAAACCTTGGTAATTAGGATCAACTGATTGATGACAACATTGGATCAGTGCTCAGTAGCAGTCTGAAAAGTTTCTCAAGTATTAAGAATTATTGTGAAAGAAACAGAGAACAAAGAAGAAAATGTCATTCTGCTATTGCATAAATCAATGGTTCTCTCACATCACAGATAAAGTAGGCAGCTCTGGCTGCCTCATCTCTGATACAGATACAGAAGAACTGGACAAGTTTTGGAGAAAGGCTGCAGGCATGATCAGAGGAACTAAACATTTTCCACATGAGGAATGATTGAGTCATTTGGGAAGAAAAGGATGAATTTGAGGAGGACATGACAGAGCTCTGCAAAATTATGAGTGCCATGGAGAAGAAAGATAGGGGTCAACTGTTCCCTGTCTTTTCCAGTAGAACTGGGGCCATCACATGAATCTAGCCAGAAGCAGATTCAAAACCAAAAAATACAAGCTTTTTCATTCAACAGGTTGCAGGCCTGCCAATGGATGTGTGGGCAAGAAGGTTACAGGCCTTCTCGGGGAGACTGGATTGCAGGTGACCAAAGGGAAAAACTGCAAAAGGCTTGGGGAAACCCTGGTCTGAGAAAGGTGAGAGGCTGAAGAACGATTCATCAGGGGGGTGTTTCACTAGCAGTGAAAGTTATCCCCAATGACCTAGCATAATCAGTACTTCTCCACCAGCCAGCTGTGAATGTTGCTGAAGTTGCATAATGTTGCTAAAGACAAATAAACAAAAATTGTCTAGATTTCCTATTATTTAATTAATTTTGCTTTCTAGAGCAAAGGAGTCTGTAAGGGTCCCAGGGACTGATGTGTCTACCATATATTTAGACTTCTGAAAATCTAGTCGATATAATCTAATCCCTATCATGTGTTACAACAGGGATGATTCATTTATTTTTACTTTGTCCCCCAGTCCCTCATAGGAATATTTCTTCTTAGAAATTTGCTCTCATAACCATGTTTGAACCCTTTGTGTGAGGCAACTGCATGTACTGAGGGGAAAAATCTCTGGAAATCACTGATGTTGCCATCTAGGAAAGTGGTTATTGAACTGAAAATAAAGATCTTTGTCAACAGGAAAAAAAGAAGGAAAGGTGTGATAAGTCAGTATGCTGCACCAGAAAGAGGTGTGTCATGTTGTACTAATTAAATGCCAATATAAGTTTCCTTACTGACAAGTTTCTAGTGTGTAGTTTTGGTCCAGCCTTGAGATAATCTTGGGAATATAAGGTAGACCATGTGAAAGAACAGGACTAGATTTTGTGATTTCTTCTGAATGACTGACACCTCAATGGGAATGATCACACTTCTCTTGACTACAGAAACTGTTACCTCTGTCATTCTTCCCAGGAGTATCCTTTCTCAGACAGAAGAAAAAAAAATGTAGTGCATTAGAATTAGATATGAATCTAACCTGGGATATTTACTTCTCATTTACAGCCTCTCCTTCAAAATCTACTAGAAAGAGCCATGTTGAATCCCATTTTCATAAATGAATTGCATACTTGATTACCCTAATTACTTTGGGTTACTGAAAACTGATTTAGGTTTGCAGCTATTGGCTGCGTAACCGCTCGTATGTACCAAATTACACCCCTTCTGAACTGCATTTTCTTTCTGTGGCTAGACCCAATAATAACTCAGGAAAATCACAAACAAATTCTGTTCTTAAAATTATCTGTTTCCATTATAATCTTTTGGGTATATCTTTTATGCATAATTACTCATTTATTTTTTCCTTTTTATGCATCAATTAATTTCACAATGGTGACATTCCTGTACTGCATTTATCCAAGTACAACGCCAACCTGGTTTTGCTGTTTTTCAAAAAACTACTTCTTATGACAGGTGTTTCACATTATACTTGCCCCTATTCTTACATTTAGAGTCAAAGGCCATGAGTGGCAGCAGGTGACATGGAGGAGGGGAAAACAGGGAGCAATCAGGGTTTAACTGAATACAGGAGCCACCCCTGATTCCAGCTGTCCTATGGGTGATGGTCATGGTCTCCTTTGCCACCCTCCCACTCCACTTCAAGCAGGCACTGCTCATGAGAAGCCTGGCTGTACTTCTTTCTTGGAGACTGCCTCGTGAACAAAGGGCAAACTTTTTTGCCATTTAGGAAAGACCATAAGTATGCCATTGCTTGGATAAATACGCTGCTTGTATTTCATAAGTTAGGTCTACAGGACAGCGCAATGCTCCATGGCCTCCTCATGAATTTCTCTCATATTTTCTTCCTGTCTTTTTTCCCCTGCCCTTTGGTGCTTTGAATTTGTAATTTAACCATCATGAAATGAAAGACACAGTTAATAGACTTTTGTTAATGCAAAATCTTATGTTTTTTCATCAAATCAATGTGAGATTTTGTCTTCTGTAGGACAGCAATTTGGACAACAAAGACTTCCACTAAGAATTCATCTCATCTTATGAAGAACAGATAAAAAAAGATACAGATGCAAGCATCTGGACCCTGAAAAGAAAAATATCATCAGGATCCATGAATTATGACATTCACCTCATTGCAGATACCTGCACACAAAATCCTAATGTATCACTGTTTGGCTCAGCATCATCAGTAGCTGGATCTAGGGATATACGATCATCCCTGTGGCCATCAAAACCTTGCTAAGAGCAGCCTCTGAATGTGCCCTTCTGCCACAGACTGCAGAGTTGCTGATGCTTCTCATGGCAGGAATGGGGGAAAGGAGGAGGAAGGACTGTCTGCTCTGCAACCTTAAAGCTTCCTTGTGCCAGCTACAGCCAGCTATTGAGGTCTAGCTGCCAATATATGGTACTCTGAGTTCCTTAGGCAAACCTGCTTCTTGAAAAGCTGCATTTTGTCTTGTCTGCAGCAGTGTAACAAGATAGGCCACACTGGCTATTTTTCTAGCATCTTAAATCTCTTGCAAATAAGGAAATGAGGGCAAAGTTTGTGTTTTGGAAGACATCTCTATGAAAGGGAATGTAATTGCAAGTTACCATATTTTTTATTCTAATAATATTTACTTGAATTAGAACTGCAGGTATTTTGCAGAAATAACCTGAACATTAGCATTATAGGCAGTCTGGCTCTGTTGCTGTTGTTCATATTTTAATACTGAAGTGTCAAGATGTTTTGCAAAAATTTATCTGATTTTTTTTTTATTTGTAAAATTAGTAAAATCCTGACAAAAGGCTGGCAGTCTAAGTCCCAGAAAAAATATCTAGGAAAGTCTTCATCTGAGACAGACATGCATCAACATGGGTCTCTCACATGCCTCCAAAGTCCTTTGAACATAAATAAACCTCTTTTTTCTTAGCATTTCAGTTGGTCTTGATTTCCTTTGGATTCACAACAGGTTTTTCTTCTTTTTCTTTAAGCTTGAAAACATCAGAAGAAGAGTTTCTTGTCTGTTGTATTCTTTAGTCAGAAACTTCATTAAGAGCTGCCCAAAACTGAGTGTCTGCTTTTATTAAATGACAGGTAGATTGAAGAAGGACAAGTTGACAGTTTGACAGGAGAATGACAAATGTGATGAAAGATTTGTATAGTCAGCTCTGTTAGTCTGAAGGAAAGATAGCTGTACTGGGAAAGGAACACCTTTCAACAGAGATGGGAAAATTGAGAAGGAATAGGTTTCAATCACAGAAAGTAATTACATAGAAAGTAAAGGCCAGTTTGATTGCTAGACAACAAAGATAAATTAATAAACTTAATGAAATGATTCAAGAAAAGCTTGGGTTAATTTTTTTGTAAGTGAAAATGGATATTTCAAGCAAAGTGCAAAACTTCCTGAGAGAGACGTGGCATATTGTTAACAAAAATAATAAGAAGTATAAAAATGTGATAGGAATGATCAAATTGACAAACTGCAAATGCAAAATTTACAGCTGTGAAAACTCTGTCCATATTCTTATTGTATTAAGCCTCACCATTGCAAATTTAAACTGATCTTTCAATAAGGTATCTGAGGTGATGGGCATGGAACAGAACCCATGTGCTGGTGGCTTGCAGGACTTCTATCTGTACAACACCCACACAATGCAGTATGGACAATAGGTCCCTCCAAGAAACCCAAAAGGCGCAGTAAAAGTGGGTACACTATCTCCTGGTAATTATATATGCTATTTAGAGGAATGGCACCTGATGGCCAATTATGAAAGAGAAACCTTGATTGCCAGATTCATGATCAAAGACTGATAGCTGCCTCACAGCTGCCCAAATACTATCTCGGAGTCTAATCCAAAGCCCTCTGAAAGTAATGAATCTTTATCCATTTGAACAAGCCTTTAATCAACTCTTGTCTCAAGAGAAAAAGTTTATACACTATTAATGCCAAAAACCAAGAAGGCATTTAAGCTTTCATTACATACCAAAAGGATGGGCAAACACTTCTGCACTTTACATTTACAAATTGAAAACTGATAGGAAAACCCAGTGGTGATCTTGGATATTTAGTGGAAAGTAAAAGCGGGCTCTGACTAACACTTCTTAATGTAACTGTTATAGGCCATGATAAAACTTAGAGATCTGCCATACATTCACAGAAGCAATCTGTTGTCAAGAGCTTTATGCAGCAAGAAATGAGGTTTTCCTAAAACCAAAGCTTATAGGTAAAAAAAAAAAGCTCAGTTGCTTGTCACTTCAGATTTAACTTTACTACACAGCACATTTTCAGTGACAGCTTGTAATGCAGATCAGATAATATGCTGAATGTAATGGAAAAGATTCAAAATGTCAAAACAAAGCATAATTATTAAAACAAACCAGAATGAAGAAAAAAATGTAATAGAGTACAAAATGCACATACCTATGGGAAGTTATTTTGGTCTGCAATTTTTTTGAGAGCAACATCAAAATACTTAGCATATGTTTCTTTTCTAGTACTGACTTCTGATTTTAACAACACAATGTCTGTAAGCATACTTATACTTAAAAATGTTTTGGAAGAAACAGTTTCAGGTATTTCCTCACTTGTACTTTGGGCTCCTTTTGAGTTCCGCATACTTTTCTGCACAGGACTGGCCTTCATGACTTAAGTGGTTATGTTGGCAGAGCTTTCAGTTTAGCATGTCAGCCCAGAAGGAGAGATGCATAACTAAATGCTGTGAATGATACTAGACTAAGTGAGGCTTACGGGCCATCTAGGCAAGAATTTTTCTTAGGGGATAACACAAAGAAATATTTGTCTCAGCGGTTCTTAAAAATGAAAATATGACTCCCATATAATACATCTGATATAAAGGAAATGTCTTTTTGTCTTTAGTACTGTGAGAATTGCTGAGGCAAGGTAGAAGACTTTTAGTCATCAATTATTTCATTGCTGTTTTCATGGCTGAACGATAGAGCTGGACAAACAATTTGCAGCAGTTATTCTCCTTGTCTGCTACTGGAATATCAGTGACAAGATCACGGTTTCCTTCAAATATATCCACAGCTATATTCACGCATGCTGCTATGCAATGTTACATACCAGACAACACTCACCTGTAATAGTCTTGCTGTCAATGGTCACCAAGGACAGAAATCACTGTGGTCCCCAACATGGTTGGTGTTGTCCTTGTCAGGCGCTATTCAGGCTTCAGTGTAGAGGTATCAAGAACTCCAGTGTTTGAAAATTTCCAGTGAAGAGATCTCAACATTTAGACTTCTCTAAATGACCACCAGTTTTGTTCTGTAGCAAAGTTTTAACCAGGATTATTGCGTCAATTCCATATCAGTACGTTTAGCCTAATAATTACCAGGTCAGGAGTTGGAGCCTATGTTCCTGTGACAGTATGGTTTACATAACATCTAGTGGTGTTCCCTTAACCCACTACAGTTATCGCCATGTCTTGGTCCTCTTTTATAGTAGGATCAAGCAACACAGAATATTACATTCCATCTGAATCTTTGTTTACAGGTGATGCTGTCCTTGATGCTCTTATTCCAGCCTTATCTGGATCGTGTTGTGCCTGGTCCAGTCTTCTGTGGTTATGACTCTGACAAGACTGTACAGTTGTGTCAATGGCTTGGCGAGACTCCATGGGAGCAGTGCACAGGGTCCAGTGCTCCAGGGAGACCAGCAGCCTCTCTGAGCTACACTTCCACACGGCTTCTCTGGCCGAGCACATGGTGTTCCTGTAGGCCTCTATACAAAGGCAAACATAACTCGTCCAGTCTAAACAAGTGCAAATATTTTGTGACTGTGGCCATTTAAGAAATCCACTTAATCAAGCAAATGTGTGTGGTAACGCATACAGTGTGCTTGCCTGGACATAGGTCTGTATTCATCAGCACAGGATGACTAACACAGAGAAGTAGCAACCAGCAGAACATTCCCCAGCATGGAGGCTGAAGTATTGTCAGACTGGGAAAATATGAAATGGGGACAAGGAATGACATCTGCTGAGTTAAGATAATTTGTGTCAGTTGATGTAAGGGCAACGTCCTTCACAGTAGTGAGATCATACTGATTTACAGCTGTTCTGTCTTCCTACATCTGCAATTCTTCTGTATTTTACGTATTTGGGTGGAATGAACTGACCTTGTTCACACAGATAATCTGTTTCTTATATATATGCCAGGAGACAAAGATATCAAACATTTATTTAAGCCTTCAAATATTACAAAATAATAAAAAAGTATGCTCGAGCAGTCTGCAGCAGGATGGTAATGTTCTCTGAGAGCCTTATGTTCGCTGCTCCCCAGGAAATAAATACTATCTGCTATTCTAATATTGATTTTTCATTCTTCATCATACTTAGTCAAGCCTATCCAAACTAGGCATCAGCTATTCTAACAAAGACTGAGCCAAGGAATGGGAGGAGTGTAATATATATACTCAGTGCAGCCTATTCCCTTGACTATTCCAAGTGATGCGTTTCAGCAATTCTCTTTGCTGCTAGTGACCTGTATCACTGATGGTGGTGCAGACTCAAGCTAAGCTCTTTAGACCCATGCCAGCAATTTAGTCTCAGCATCTATTATGAAAGCATTTTCTTCAGTTATTAGTTCACTCATTTTTTGGTTAATGTCTTGGTCTAATTTTACACATAACTTTCAACATAGGAAAATAAGAAGAAAAAACCTTAATGTGAAACCAGATACAGACTGTCAGGACCCCACCATGTGCTGATGGCACTGTTCCTGGGCCCTTTGTTGGTGTTTTTTTACTTCATGCTCACCCTATCCCACTGGTGAGCATGTACACGTCAGAGGGAGGTGGAGAATCCTCTGCTCACCATTCCCCTTGGCATGTGGTACAGGCCACAGAGCTCTGGCAGAGCAGGATTCCTGCAGGAGAGCACCAAACTGCCTTTGCAGCCAGCCCCTATGTTGGGTAAAAGCATGAAAATGATATTGTAGACACATTATAGTGGTGAGGCTTTTCTGGGTTTTCTTTTTACGGCTGGTTTATAAAACTACTGAAAACAACTACATCAATCCTGACACTGTGAAAATTACTTAAAAATTAAAAATTTAATAGCTTTTTGGGTCAGGGGATCTGTTTTATATACTAGATATTCTGACCTCAATAGGATCTGGCAATCACGATTTTCCAAGCCACTTTGACTTTTGAGGTGAATGGGAGGTCTGCCAATAGGTGGTGATCAGAGTAGCTTGAAGGCACTTTTGATGGAATCGGGCAACTACCTTCCCACCTTGACTTTGCCTACCTCACCTTCTGGCTCCAGTGTGAACTCTTCTAAATTTATCTCTCACACACACACACACAAAAGAGAAAATCAAAACAAGAGAAAGCCTGCTTTCCTCAGTAAAGAAAACAGTGTATTGAACAGTATACTTCTGGCTCCTAGATAACTTACACAGACAGAACAGTCTCCAGGAATGAGAAGGGGGGAAAAAAAAAAGTGAAAATATTTTAGAACAAAACTCTGTTGGGACCCACACATTATAATCTCCAAAACAATACAGTGGTTATTATGAAAATGCGAACATTTATTCATTACATTATTTTTTTCTGCAACATGATTTTCCGTAACTAATAAAGTTAACTGTGTACGTAAAGATAATTGTGGCTATTAAAAAGCCTTTAATGGCAGGTACTATAAATAAAGAAGGGCACAAACAGTTAACAGGTAATAACTGAAGTTGCATTCCCAGAATTTTTATTCCTCATTTTTCTGAGGACTCAACAAAAGGTGTGACTATGCCATAACTGGAAAAAAAAAATTACCAGATGGCAATTATTGCAAAAACTGTGAGCCATATCCTCAATGGGTATAGGTAAAAATATCTTACAGAAAGAAGAAGGGACCTGGCCCCCATGGCTAAACCTTTGTGCCTTTGGAAGTGCTGGGGCTGAGCAGAATGACAGGAAGGATGCTCTTTCACTCCTAGTAGTTTTTCTCTCTCTCTAACTGGAGTTGATTCAGTAACTATTTCCTGTACCTAATAACCCCTTTTTCAAAGACATATTAATCTAAGCAAAAGCTTTTACCATTTCAGTTTTAATAATATATACAGTTCTTCACATCTGGTTTAACATCTCTTCTGCCTACCCTCTTCACACTGCCCTGCGTGGCACTGATGCTGCTTTCTGTGTCTGAGCTGCCTACAGGTAGTGCTGTAACTCCCTCTCCTCTGCCTGTGCTTCTTTCCCTCTTCCATTTTCAAATTGCCATTTACTTCATCACTGATAAACACTAGAAGCCAAAGTTAATCCCAAATGTGGACCCCTTTAAATGTCTTGAAGTTGTTCATTTTGAGCAGAGACACTGCCAACATTTCCCTTCAGCACTTTTTGCTTGTGATTTGATTTTTGAGATGATAGTCTCCCACTGAGAATTTAAGGACTCTTCAGTGTTCGGCATGTGAGTCCTACGATCAGCCTGAGAAAACCGGGAGGTAGAAGATGCGTGTAATGCTTGCAAAGATCACTGCAATACCCTATTGCCAATGAGATTTTGCTCACATTTAATAGTAATTCAACTGAATCTCTAACCTGATGGAATACATGTGCATGGGACATGCCCTGTGTTTTCAGGTGTTCCTAGGATCTCATCTTCTCCTGTTGAAGTTCATGGGTGAATGCCTACTGACTAAATAGAAATAGCATTTTGGTCTTTTAGATGGAATACAATACTGGTAGTTGAGAGATTTGGGATTCTGCAACACATCCTGAGAAGCCATTAAATCTTTTTGCCTCAACTTCATTGCATTCTTTAGTTCTTTAGCAATAATAAAAACATATGGATTTTATATATAAAATGTGTAGGTGCTATTTTTATCTTTTTTCCATCCTTGATTCTTAAGTTGTTTTCTGAAGAATTTTGTACTCCATTAAGCAGTAAGAGAAACTTTTGAAAACCACCTGCACAGAAATTAATTCCATCTGGTTTATGGACCTGCCATCTTTCTTTAGTGCTCGACTCTCTCCTTCATTGTGGAGACTATGTTTATTCTTTCCTGAAAAACCTGATTTGCCTTCCTTGTTTTCTCACTTCTTGTTGGGGCAATGTTCTGTTTCTCCCTTCTTTCATTTTTTAATGTCCCATTCTTTGAGCCTTACATCCCCTCTTTCTTTCCTTTTGACATATATTTCTTTTTCTATGCCTCTTTCATTAGCTCCCTCATTTTTTTTCTGTCAGAAAACTGAAGAATTAGTATTACCTTCTAAATTTGGATGAGGATTGCAAATTCTTCATCATCATATGCATCTTTCTTTCCCTTTCACATGGTATTCATGACTGTTACATGAAAGTGGAAGGCAGCTGCACTTGCTGCAATGTCTTTCTGAGACCTCTTTTAACTTGGGATCACGCTGGAGAAGAGATACCCATGGCGAACAGACACAGGGAAATGACTTCATCCCTCTTTATCAGGCTCAGGGAGATTTCCAGAGAGAGGTTGCTTCTGGTGCAGTATCTTTCATGCAAGATCTGCTCCCACAGGAGGACTGTGTCTGCAGGTGGACTCGTACAGGCTGGAGCAGGACTCGTAGCTGGAAGACTTCCATGCCAGCCATGATACAAGGAGGCTGCTGTCTGAGTTTCCGGGCAAAAGGCCTCCATCTAGTCCCCAGAGCCTGCAGGGGTTGTGTGTGCATCCCCAAATGTAGAGGCAGAAAAAACTCTCTCAGAGACAACAGTCAGTGTGTGATTGGAACAGTTAAATGAACAAGCTTTCCAGTTCAGTATGGCTGGAACACGAGCGTTGGTGAGTATTATTAACTTCTGTATCCTAAGAGAAACAAGCACCTAATTCCTAACTGAGCAGCTATTTTAGATGCAGGAACTGAAGTAGCATTTTAAACGGACCCTAGGTTCTTCCATTTATTAAAACCTATGTTATGTCTGTGATGATGACCTAAAATACTCAGAAATGGAAGCAATCTTCCTTGAGCTAGCACTAGTCTCATCTATTATATCACATTAGCCTTTCATGAAACAACAGAATAAGACTAGAGAACAAAATCCAATGTATTGTTCATATCAATTAATTGCATTCAGGAGCACTGTGTACCACCAGAAATCAATGGACTGGTTTCCTTAATGGTCAGAAACCTTAGACACAGCTTTCTGCCTCTTATGATTTGTTCCAGCTTCTCTAAAGAACAATTATACTTATCAAACAGAGCACACAGAGAGGAAGAATAGCATGAAAGACAGAAAATCCCTGTTCTTTGAAACCGGGACTCATCTTCAATTTTAGGGACTGATTCAGGTACATGAGTGCTACAAGTGGGATGCAGGCAGAGGCTGGAGTCCAGCGTATAGGCACACAGTCCCCAGAACTCACCCCCTAAGCCCTGCAAGTGCTTGGGAGTTCAGAGCACTGCCCAGAAGTGCCTCCAGGCTGATACTGCAGGGTCTCTCAGAGTTCATTTCATGTGTAGGCCAGTTTATGGTTGACAACCTGGTCGCTACCTGTCCTGAAGCCCTATTCAGTAGTTACATTTACAGAGCAAGTCATCTACAGCATTTGTTCCAAGGGCTTGTCACTTGGAGCCATTTGCATTCAAAATAAATCCTGAAGGGCTGATGCTTCTGCCCAGGACCCTTTTAAAAATATTGGCATGGCGTCTATGGTACCCAGCCATGACCTGGGAAGTCCCAAGCCTGAGAGGGTTCAGTCCTACATTATAAACTATTTCCACAGGACTGCTCCCCCTGCTAAAAGTGCTCAATACATTGATACTGAGAATGCCAGGGTGGTCCCTTTCCTCCTCTAATCCCCAAAGAATGGCTGCTTTGAATCCATTTTCATTTGGCAGGCTCACTTGATACCAAGAATTCAGGGAACTAGTTGTATGCAAGTTAGATACAAAGACTTTCAGGGTCATTGCATCTTTCTATCTATGGGTCCGATCCTAAGAGACTCCATGTGCCTGTGCATGCACATGTGTGAATAAAAGACACTGAAGGCATTTTCTTTTCAGCACTGCTAAAGCCATCCCACTTCAAAGTAAAGCAACTCCAGTGAATAAGCAGCATAAGTCCCATCAGTTTCCAAGCTTCAGAAACCACTGACTGCTGAAGTTAATAAAATGGTCAGGATTTAATTTGACCCAGAACTTCCCACATTTTAAGCCAACAAGAAGGATGTCTATACTGAATGCTTAATTTGTCAAAGACTTGCAGCTAGCAGAAAGTAGATGGCGACCTCCTGGCCTGCGGTGTGTTTAAGAACACAGCACTGTGACCTGTAGCCTGATGTGTCCCACACAGAGCACACTGGGGAGAGGCAATAGAGCCAGTGTCACTAGCTCAGCTACCTGCACCGCTGAGGTGGCAAACCCCAACTTTGTCTATGGCCCCCTTGACTCAACTTGCTTCTGTTTTTCTTTGGAGTGAGCAGTAGCAGGGTTGCTCAGATGGTTGGTGCTGGACTTGTTTGTATGGGTCTTTTATGTCTCTATTCCATTGCTGAAACTAAGGGAATCTCCCCGCCTTAGCACTTGAGCTCACTGTATTCAGGAAAACTAATTTATAAACCTTGCAAAACTAAATGGAACATCATATTTCTTTTTTTTCTAGCATGCAAGATCTTTACTCAAAGTACAATAATAGATTGTTGAAGACTGTCACAAAAATTATATCACATTAAAAGATTTATGTCGACAAGTATTTCTGGACTGTCTGATGAGACTTACTACATTTTTGGCATAAATCAAGGAAGAAAATGATCTTTAAGCTTAGTTGTCAACCAGAAGTGAGAATGCTTTTCAAATCTTGTTTTTGCATTTTTTTTCAGATGAAATCCAACTAGTTAACAATAAATATTCCTTATTTTACACCTTAATGGTGTAATACTCCATTAAGCTGAACACTAAAAAAGTTATGTGGGTCAAATGATGAACCATTTGCAGATGATTACTTGCTCAAGGCTTGTTTGGAATCCTCTTGAAGTTAAAAGAATTCTTTTCAATAGCTTCAGTGGGTTTGGGACTAGGCAATGAAGTAGTTTGACTGGAGTATGTGAGAGAACTCCATGTAAGGGACTACCATATTGTACGAGAAGGGATTTTAATGTCTCATCCAACTAATAGATAGAGCCATAATGGTTATTAATGTTGTAAATGTTGTGATACTAAAAATCAGCTGGCATGAATTCAACAAATTATTTTTTAACAAAAGAAATGCCACTGTACTTGGCTCCAGAGAACACCAGTTTATCCATGTCTACATGGTTGTATTTAAGGTCACAGGAATGTTTTTGTATAATTAGGAATCCACAAAGGGTTTATATACATATATATTTACGCGTATATACATAAACATTTTTGTATAAAAATCCCAACTACCCTTCAATTACCACAGTTAGCAATAGAATTTTGTAATGTTTGTGGCTTTTCATAGTCCTTTGTCAGATGCTATCATGTGGATATTTTAATCTCTGCCTTTAAGTGCAAAGTCTTTGATTTATACAGAAATATGAAATCAGTGGCAGTCTGTGAATTAAACTTAGGGGAAAATGACCCTCTTATAAAGATTGATGGAATACCACCAGAAACTTAGAGAAAGTATGTTTACCATTTCCTAAATGATAACAGCTTCAACCGATTCTGATCTTTCCATATTTCACCTCAATCTCCAACTCGTTTGTAGCAGACCAAAGAAAACAAAGTGCAGATAGATGTTTAACCATGTGATATTAAGTCATTATCTCTTGCTATTTCCTGTCTTTTACACATGTACACATTTGTGATATGACTCCCTACTGAGTTATGTAAATAACTATTTTTTATTATTTACAATCATAACCACGAGAACTTTATTTTTTTTTTGTTGATGTTATTGTGGAAGCACTTTAAATCTCTGTTAAAGACCAGGATCTTTTTGTACCAAAATCTGTCATCTCTATATATAAACAGTTTCTATTCCAGAAAGTTCACATTTGAAAGACCCAGTGTGGGTGTTGCAAGCATGTGGTCACCAAAATGAGAGATAAGAAAAATAGCCTGTAATCAATTATTCACTGGTCATTTGTAACTGGCTCCTTAAAGGCTAAAAAGCATGTGCCTCTGAGAGGTTTAGCAGAAAATTATGTTCTTCTAACTCCACGAATTATTCCTGGTATGGAATATGTTAGATAATGACCTATAGGTTCTTATCCGAAGAACAAGTCTGAAGCCATCTTTCTCCATGAAACCTACTGTTCAGTACCAGCCAGACTGTAATTTATTACAATGCTTAGAAAATAGCCCAATATCTTTTCTTACAGAAAAATCAGCAAAGATGACAGGCAGGTTCATAGGCCATAAGAAATGTTTACCAAAAGAAAATCTGCTAAGCATTTTTAAGTTCTTGTTGTGGGTTAACTCTGGCGAGCAGCTAAGCACCACACAGGCACTTGCTCACTTGCCCCTCCCTCAGTGAGATAGGGGAAGGGGAAAAGAAAAATAAGAGTAAAAAAACTTGGGGGTAAAGGTGAAACAGGCAAACAAACAAAAGTTTAGTAAGTGAAGGATAAGTGGAAGAAGAGGGAAGAAAACAGAACAAGTGATGCACAGGCAATCACTTACCACCTCCCGTGGGAAGACCGATGCTCAGCCGGTTCCTGAGTGAAAGATGACTTACACCCCTAAAACCTCTTCTTTTCCCTTTTATTGCTAAACATGACATTATACGTTATGGAACATTTCTGGTTAGTTCATCTCTTTGGTTAGTTTGGGTCATCTACCTGGTTGTGTCCCCTCCCAGCCTAATGCGCACCCCCAAATCTATTCACTGTGGGGCAGAGCGAGTAACAGAGGGGGCCTTGATGGTGTGCAAACACTGTTCAGTGAAAGCTAGAACACTGTCAGTACTGTTTTGGTCAAAAATCTAAAGCACAGCACTAAATGAGCTGCTATGAAGAAAATTAACTCTATCCTAACCAGGCCCAGTAAAGTCCTTTTAATTTTTCCCCCTAAATCCAGCCTTAGCAGACGTTGTGCATTGCTACAAAAGGAACCTAAAATATTCTTGCTTTTATAAATTTTGCCTGGAATTTCCAGATATTCAGAAAGCATCATAAAGAAGACAAGAATACCGCTTTCCTCATGATGCCTCTTCTCTTCCTGAGGAAAAGTTATTCCTGTTTTCACAGAGATGTCTTTTTTTAAGTGGGACTGTAGCTACTGCTCACTTTCCAATAGCCAGCAGATGAATTCTACTGGCTCTCTGAAGAGCCTGATGTTTCACATTTTAAAACCTTGCTTGTGGGATGTGGAAGACATGGGCAGAACACGGAATTCTTGCACCCTTCCAGAAATCAGAACAGCCGTCATCATCTGGCAAGAAGTGCCTGACCTCCCTGCCAGCTGAATCAGAGGGCAAACCTCCCCTTGACATGCATGAGTAAGATGGGACCCTCAAGAGCCAGCACAGCCCTACCGTTATCACACCAAGAGACACAAAAGTTTCAAAAGGTCAGAGGAGATTTTTGAGGCATACATTTTGCACAAAGCATGTCACATTAGATCCCTGTTGCTAAGGAAGTTATACCAAGCTGTGCACGGAGCCTACAACTGCTGGAAACTTCTTTCAGCTCAATGTGATTCACAGGCATGAGGACTAATAAGAACATAGTGTATTATTAAAAATATCAGCTTGACAGGGCTCAGCAAGTGCCTGTAGCAAGTGTACCCCAGAAACGGTGAAAAAGCCTGACTCCATTAACTCTCTGCATCTGAGCCTTCTTACTTATCTGCAGAGAGAGGCAGAGACATTACATGAGGCTGAGATTTTAATGAGAAGAAGTAGAGGACTAATGAAATGCTAATGAGATCGACATAATCCAGTGTGTCACTGCAGGCTCTCAGTCCTTTCAAGCCTGGTAAACAAAATAGAAACCATTAATTTGCCTGAAGTGGATTTATGAATTCAGCAATGAAATTTAGAAAGCATTGAAAAATAAACTATGTTCTCAGCAGTGACACTGAATCTTGTTTTTTTAAAGATATTTCCCAAAAGCAGAATAAGTCCTCAATTCTCCACCTGCCGTGAAGTTGCTCAGAAGGCTTCAGAGTGAGCCACTGGCCACACACAGACACACAGGTGACCAGGTGGTTTCCACAGGGTTTCTACTCAGGTAACAAGTTTGTTGGGAAAGAGACCTGACAGAAAACCAGAGATCAATCGGGAGATTTCATGGAAAACATCTGTTCAGAAAAGGGAGGCGGCCCCATGTGCTGGTGCTGGTGGGTGCAGGACAGTGGATGGCTGCAAAACAAGGGCTTTCGCTTCACGCCCCACCAGCTCATCCCTCTGCTTGAGTCCCAGAATAGCTCAGGCCTACGGGATGCTTTCAGGCAATAGCTTTTCCCTTCCAGAGTGACTTAACTCTGAGCCCAGATAGGCTGTGTCATAAGACTGGAGAACTAAGAAAGGCAGAAGTAGGTTGAAACTATTTTTACAGCTCTGTGATTCACAGGTGATCTTTCTTTTATACAGGAGAGAACAAGTTCCAAGCGATTCTTTTTGCCTTTCTTTTTTTCTTTTTTTTTTCTTCCAGTCCTCAGTAGCCTGCGCTGCTCCTCAGGGATCAGTGGGACACGGGGCCATGGCTGCCACTTATCTCCCTTCCAGCAAAAGGACTTGAATCCACAAAGGAATAATTTAAGTCAGATCTCTCCAGGTACAGAAACAGCCGAAGGCACTACAGAATATGTCCAAAATTACTCTTTTGTGTTGCATCAGCTGATTTCTTTATACACTGTTGCTAAAAATAACTTATATATGAACTGAACTTTAAGTCAGGTTTCAATGTTACTGTCCATCACAGCTACATTTGCAAGTTTGGCGCCTTATTAAAGAGAACTTATAACTAGTTCTTCTAACCTGGAGGATAATTCTTGCCCTAGCAGCTACCAAGGCTACCCTGACTGTCTAGTTTTCATTTGAATCCTTCATTTATAGCATCAAATTACTGATTCCAAATACTCGTTCCAGACAAATTGCTGTTTTCCCACAGGCAGAAGACAAGTACAGAGAAAGAAAATAAAGCATTCAGAGCATCTTCAGACATATTTTACCTTGAATCTGTCTTGTTCTAGGTTTTAATTTTTGTTCTTCCAAGCAAGAAATATTTTTCCCTTTCAACACTTCTTTTCAGTTATACATATATCACAATAATTTAGCATACGTTTCTCTAATCTTTGATTAATGTCTTACATTTTGCTTAAATACCCATTAACATGAAATCATCACAGTAATTTTGGTTGAATCCGCATATCACTGACATACTGTTAATGAAAACAAGATTAGAATCTGAAGCTTTCAAGGGATGATTGCTGTAGTGTCTGGATTCTTTCCTGACAAGACTCTCTAATTCTTTTAAAGGAGAAAAAAAGGATCATGTGCTTCCAACCAGACTTCCACACCTCTTTATGTGCAGAGACCCAAGTCAAGCTAGGTGCACAATTAGCAAGAGTTAAGGATTCAGTATGGGGGTGCAAAGTGTGCTCAGGTCACTGTCTGACATTCTGACCAACATCTGTCTAACATGCTGACCAACAGTACTTTATAATTTCTTAATTTTTTCCTGACTCATCTGTGTGTTTCAATCAGGCCCTTGTCTTTTATATGGGTTTTAAAGAGTCCAGGGCAGGGATTACCTCTTACGGAAACACAAGTATCAACAAGTATCAACATATTTTATCTTCTAAAATTCCCCTTCTGAAACAAATTTCACCTTCTTTTATATGGAACCACATGCAAATTACATCCATTCTAAAATTTTTTTTCAAGTGCCAGAATTCAGTGACTAACAGTGCATTTATGTTTATAGCAAAAACTTTCAAGATCCACTGAAAATCTCAAAGGCAGCCCTGAGAATGGCAGAAAATAGCACTTCCAAAGTCCTTCTACCTTTGTTCTCTCATACATAAAATTAGAATAGAACTGACTTGACAGAACTACCATGCAAGACTTGAGTTCATCAGTATTTGTAAAATACTTCAGGACTCCAAAATGAAGTTAACTTAAAATGCTGTTACCTTAAGAAATGTTGATCTTTTCTTGTATTTTCTAATACTATCTCAGAATTAAAATAATGTAGTTTTAACACTGAAAAACAATCTGTGCATGAAGTGTTTTTTCACTACCCTGTGCTGCGGTAGCAAATTTGTCCCTTTCCTTGTGAGTCGTATGATCCATTTGGATGTACAGGTAAGGGCTAACATCATCTGCCCTAGATGTGCAAAAACAGAGAACAGGAATTCATAGGGAGCCAAGTGCTGCTGCTTTTGGCAGTGTAGTGTCTGCACAAAGGAACTCAGACACTTTTGCTTTGAATGCAAATTGGGTCAGCTGCCAAAGTTGTCCCCTGATGCCACTGCTGAGGCTTTGCCACTGCTGCTCCCTCCTACCGTGTATTTTAATCTCTTTCAGGTATCAGTGGGGGAGGGCCACTGTCTCAGACAGAGAAAAGGTCATCCTTATCCACCTCTTGCCCTTACTCTGATTGCCACTGACCCTGGGGATTTTTTTAAGTGTTAATGAGGACTGTTCCTTGTTTTCCTTTGGGCGGGGTCTGATATTCAAAGCACAGTGATTTGCTGTCCCTATGCTTAGCCTAGTTCAGCTTGGTTGTATTAGGTCATGTATTTACATGGCTTTGCTACCGTCCTTCCTCTGTTTAATGGAATAAAAATGCCTGAGCTTCAATTTGTCCTTTGTACAATCCAAGTGACTTGTATCCTGCAGTTAAAAAACACTGCTCTTTGCTGAACTTGTCTTTCTCACACGTTGATTATTAGGATGTCCACTTCACACACTCACTGCTGTGGTCCTCATCCTCAATATTCTTGTGTATGTTGCTTACTGTAAGCATATGAATAGTTCTACTGAAGCAAAAACTTAAGTTACACATGACTATAATGCAGTATTGGGGTTGTTTATAGATGATTAAAATGCTGTCTCGTAGGAGTATGATGTCACTTAACTCCTCAGCTTGCTCATCTGTACCTCATCACTCATTTTACTCATTTGTAAATCAGATGGTCTCCATCTTATGTGGTTCACATCACGGTAATATCTTAGCACTATTATCAGAAGTTTTATGCAATACAAGTAAAACATATGGGTCTCTAAATAGCATCAAGCTGCATCTTAGATGTTTAGTAGAAAGTTAGTTATTAGAATAACAGAAGCACCAGGCTGAATTTCACAATGACTCTACCAGTTTAAAAACACTGAAGTATTTTCCTTGCCTCCAAGGTTACACCTGGCCTGTGCAGAGCTGGGTACTGTGGCAACTCCTGAAAACAGCTGAGGAGGAGAAACCTACCACTGGAGATGTAGCTCAAAGCTCACACCTCAAGAGCTACAGAGTCTTCAAGCTACCTTCATAGCCTTCCAATCTGGAGATATTCTGTTACATGAATAAATTGTATAATTGACATATATCCTGAGAAATTCAGTTTGGCCTGAGAAGTCCAGATAGCCCTGAGAATTAAAGCTGTAAATTCACTGGTTGTCTAATGTCAGCAACACTGTTTGAAGTCCCCTCAGCAGACGTGCTGTATCCTTCCCCAACATGCTCTCTTGCCTCATCCTTTCCAAGCTCTCAGCTCCCAGGCTATGTTAGGAGTCTCTTGGATCTTCCTTACTTTGTGCTGGAAGATTTGTCCCCCAGGAGAGCTACTCCACAGCCCGTACCAGCAGCCTGGAGGGGCACTTGTCTCTGGATTAAAGATGCTGAACCTAACCTGGAGGCACCAAGTGCCTGAACATCTCCTAGGAGGCGTGCCTCTAACTAGAGAAGAGAGCCCAAAGCACAGCAGATGCCTGCTGTGTGGGATGAGACCTCCACCTTCATGCAGGATGGCTTTAGTGATAGGGAGGCACAGGTAACAGGCACAAACTGGCAGGCTCCAAGGCTGTTTCTGTGGCTCTCACCAAAAGAGGGGAAATGAGATATGCTGATTTTGATGCCAAACCCTGTCTTTGAGAGCAACTGAGCAGTGAGGGTGGCAAGATGGAAGAGGAACAGCCCTGTGTGGTTTGGAGGTGATGGAAATGGCCAGCACTGGCTCACATGGCACACGTAAATTGTTTTCTTCCC